>NC_143251.1:131916363-132216818 GCF_984573655.1 Nuphar pumila
GAAAAGCCTTCTCTATGATGATTTTTCACCATTCACCCACCTCCCAAAAAAGAGAGGGTGGTGTATGTTCGCCCCCGATGATTCACTGAATCCCACGTCTGTGTTCGGGGCTTTGAATGAGCACCACGTATACAAGCACATGGGGCTCGTATTCCCGTGTATGTTGACATAACTTTGCATCGGACTCTGGTGTTGTTGCAAAGACTTAAGTACCCTTTATTGCTATTCTTCTCATAAAGTGATGGTTTGAGAAAATGACAAAAATGCCTTTCATTCAAAAAAGAAAAAACAAATAGTTCAAAAAAAGGACAAACATGTCCTCCATCCAGAAAGTCGAGGATGATGTTGACTCTTCAAAGTCTTCTTCTTTTTCTGTTCAAAAAAAGGACAAACATGTTTTCTTCTTCTTTCTCCGTAAAACACTGTAAAACCCTTTCTCTCTCTAGAGAAGAAACATGTTCATCTCGTTCCGGTGACGGGTGTTCTACGAAATGTAAATCCCCCCTTCTGTAAGGGCAAAATGCCATGAACACGTTGGGAGGAGCCCTCAGACCCCCCTTCTGTAAGGGTAAAAGCTCTGAATCAGACTCCATAACTCTTCAAGTTGAATGATGCTACCCACACTGGGAGGAGCTCTCAGACCCCCCTTTCTGTAAGGGTAAAAACTCTAAATCAGACTTCACAACTCTTCAACTCCAGGGAACGAGATGAACACCTGTCACCGGAACGACGGCTCCGCTGAGACCTCCTCGCTAGGGAGAAGAAGACGACGTGGTGGAGCTTCTGCTGGCCATCCTCAGTGCGATTGCACCGACTGGGTTGCTGTCGAGGAGGAGGGCGAGAACGGTGACTCTTAGCTTGGGCAATCTTTCTTTTGATGATTGTGGTTGTAATGTATCGTTGAAGTTAAAATGGGGAATGAAATGACAATAGAAATTGCTGAAAATTTACAGAAATAAACTAGACTCAATAACGAAGACACCACTTTTTACGGATTTGGAATATGACCTCCGGTTATGGAGATATGACTCTGACAAGTTGGTCCTAATTTGCGGAAGACACTACAAATCGCTATAGCGATTTGCGGAAGACACTACAAATCGCGAATTTGGAATATGACCTCCGGTTAGGGAGATATGACTCTGACAAGTTGGTCCTAATTTGCAGAAGACACTACAAATCGCTATAGCGATTTGCGGAAGACACTACAAATCGCTATAGCGATTTGTGAATCGCTATAGCGATTTGTGAATCGCTATAGCGATTTGCGGAAGACACTACAAATCGCTATAGCGATTTGCGAAAGACACTACAAATCGCTATAGCGTTTCGCGATTTACGGAAGACACTACAAATGCTACAAATTGCTGTAGGAAAGCCCGATAATACTACAAATCATTGTTGGAAGGCCCAAAAAAATTTTGGTCCGGAGGGCGCTGCCAAAAAAAAGCCCGATAATACTACAAATCATTGTTGTAGGATCGCGATTTGCGGGATCCGCGCCGGAGGGAGCCCCCGGACCCCCCTCCTGTAAGGGCAAAAACTCTAAATCAGGCACACAAGTAGAGAGAGAAGGGAGAAAGAGTGAGAGGGTTGGTGTTCATGGCCTTCTCCAAGAGGAACCCTTTACCTCTCTTGATTTCTTCTCTACAAAGAGAGAGGGTTTTACAATGTTTTACGAAGAAAGAAGAAGAAGAAGATGACGATGCAGCAATGTAGGATCGTCTGTTGGATGTGCACAGAAGTAGAGAGAGAAGAGAGAGAGAGTGAGAGGGTTGATGTTCATGGCCTTCTTCAGGAAGAACTCTTTGTTTCCCTTGATTTCTTCTCTGGAGAGAGAAAGGGTTTTACAGTGTTTTACGGATAAAGAAGAAGAAAACATGTTTGTCCTTTTTTTGAACAGAAAAAGAAGAAGACTTTGAAGAGTCAACATCATCCTCGACTTTCTGGATGGAGGACATGTTTGTCCTTTTTTTGAACTATTTGTTTTTTCTTTTTTGAATGAAAGGCATTTTTGTCATTTTCTCAAACCATCACTTTATGAGAAGAATAGCAATAAAGGGTACTTAAGTCTTTGCAACAACACCAGAGTCCGATGCAAAGTTATGTCAACATACACGAGAATACGAGCCCCATGTGCTTGTATACGTGGTGCTCATTCAAAGCCCCGAACACAGACGTGGGATTCAGTGAATCATCGGGGGGGAACATATAACCTGCTTTGTGTGAATTTCTTTATCAAGGTCCTCATGTAGGAACACATTGTTAACCTTAAACTAGTGAATAGCTCAATTTTTAATGAAAGCTACGGCCAAAAGACACCAAATAATAACTAGTTTTGTCACAGGAGTGAATGTCTCATGATAGTTGAGTCCTTAAACTTGAGTGTAACCCTTAGATACTAAGCTTGCCTTATAACACTCTATTGAACCATCAAATATGTGTTTAACTTTGTAGACTCATTTGAAACCAATAAATTGCTTTTTTTGGAGGAAGAACAGGAGGGGGGTCCGGGGGCTCCCCCCCCGGCGCGGATCCCTATGCGCGGTCAGCGGGCGGGGGTCCAGGGGGGGCCGCCCCTGGCGGGGGCTCGGGGGGCAGCGCCCTCCGGACCAAAAATTTTTTGGGCCTTCCAATAACGATTTGTAGTGTTATCGGGCTTTCCTACAACGATTTGTAGCATTTGTAGTGTCTTCCGTAAATCGCGAAACGCTATAGGGATCCGCGCCGGGGGGGAGCCCCCGGACCCCCCTCCTGTAAGGGCAAAAACTCTAAATCAGGCACACAAGTAGAGAGAGAAGGGAGAGAGAGTGAGAGGGTTGGTGTTCATGGCCTTCTCCAGGAGGAACCCTTTACCTCTCTTGATTTCTTCTCTACAGAGAGAGAGGGTTTTACAGTGTTTTACGAAGAAGGAAGAAGAAGAAGATGACGATGCAGCAATGTAGGATCGTCTGTTGGAAGTGCACAGAAGTAGAGAGAGAAGAGAGAGAGAGTGAGAGGGTTGATGTTCATGGCCTTCTTCAGGAAGAACTCTTTGTTTCCAGTGATTTCTTCTCTAGAGAGAGAAAGGGTTTTACAGTGTTTTACGGATAAAGAAGAAGAAAACATGTTTGTCCTTTTTTTGAACAGAAAAAGAAGAAGACTTTGAAGAGTCAACATCATCCTCGACTTTCTGGATGGAGGACATGTTTGTCCTTTTTTTGAACTATTTGTTTTTTCTTTTTTGAATGAAAGGCATTTTTGTCATTTTCTCAAACCATCACTTTATGAGAAGAATAGCAATAAAGGGTACTTAAGTCTTTGCAACAACACCAGAGTCCGATGCAAAGTTATGTCAACATACACGAGAATACGAGCCCCATGTGCTTGTATACGTGGTGCTCATTCAAAGCCCCGAACACAGACGTGGGATTCAGTGAATCATCGGGGGGGAACATATAACCTGCTTTGTGTGAATTTCTTTATCAAGGTCCTCATGTAGGAACACATTGTTAACCTTAAACTAGTGAATAGCTCAATTTTTAATGAAAGCTACGGCCAAAAGACACCAAATAATAACTAGTTTTGTCACAGGAGTGAATGTCTCATGATAGTTGAGTCCTTAAACTTGAGTGTAACCCTTAGATACTAAGCTTGCCTTATAACACTCTATTGAACCATCAAATATGTGTTTAACTTTGTAGACTCATTCGAAACCAATAAATTGCTTTTTTTGGAGGAAGAACAGGAGGGGGGTCCGGGGGCTCCCCCCCGGCGCGGATCCCTATGCGCGGTCAGCGGGCGGGGGTCCAGCGCCCTCCGGACCAAAATTTTTTTGGGCCTTCCAATAACGATTTGTAGTGTTATCGGGCTTTCCTACAACGATTTGTAGCATTTGTAGTGTCTTCCGTAAATCGCGAAACGCTATAGGGATCCGCGCCGGGGGGGAGCCCCCGGACCCCCTCCTGTAAGGGCAAAAACTCTAAATCAGGCACACAAGTAGAGAGAGAAGGGAGAGAGAGTGAGAGGGTTGGTGTTCATGGCCTTCTCCAGGAGGAACCCTTTACCTCTCTTGATTTCTTCTCTACAGAGAGAGAGGGTTTTACAGTGTTTTACGAAGAAGGAAGAAGAAGAAGATGACGATGCAGCAATGTAGGATCGTCTGTTGGAAGTGCACAGAAGTAGAGAGAGAAGAGAGAGAGAGTGAGAGGGTTGATGTTCATGGCCTTCTTCAGGAAGAACTCTTTGTTTCCCTTGATTTCTTCTCTAGAGAGAGAAAGGGTTTTACAGTGTTTTACGGATAAAGAAGAAGAAAACATGTTTGTCCTTTTTTTGAACAGAAAAAGAAGAAGACTTTGAAGAGTCAACATCATCCTCGACTTTCTGGATGGAGGACATGTTTGTCCTTTTTTTGAACTATTTGTTTTTTCTTTTTTGAATGAAAGGCATTTTTGTCATTTTCTCAAACCATCACTTTATGAGAAGAATAGCAATAAAGGGTACTTAAGTCTTTGCAACAACACCAGAGTCCGATGCAAAGTTATGTCAACATACACGAGAATACGAGCCCCATGTGCTTGTATACGTGGTGCTCATTCAAAGCCCCGAACACAGACGTGGGATTCAGTGAATCATCGGGGGGGGAACATATAACCTGCTTTGTGTGAATTTCTTTATCAAGGTCCTCATGTAGGAACACATTGTTAACCTTAAACTAGTGAATAGCTCAATTTTTAATGAAAGCTACGGCCAAAAGACACCAAATAATAACTAGTTTTGTCACAGGAGTGAATGTCTCATGATAGTTGAGTCCTTAAACTTGAGTGTAACCCTTAGATACTAAGCTTGCCTTATAACACTCTATTGAACCATCAAATATGTGTTTAACTTTGTAGACTCATTCGAAACCAATAAATTGCTTTTTTTGGAGGAAGAACAGGAGGGGGGTCCGGGGGCTCCCCCCCGGCGCGGATCCCTATGCGCGGTCAGCGGGCGGGGGTCCAGCGCCCTCCGGACCAAAATTTTTTTGGGCCTTCCAATAACGATTTGTAGTGTTATCGGGCTTTCCTACAACGATTTGTAGCATTTGTAGTGTCTTCCGTAAATCGCGAAACGCTATAGGGATCCGCGCCGGGGGGGAGCCCCCGGACCCCCTCCTGTAAGGGCAAAAACTCTAAATCAGGCACACAAGTAGAGAGAGAAGGGAGAGAGAGTGAGAGGGTTGGTGTTCATGGCCTTCTCCAGGAGGAACCCTTTACCTCTCTTGATTTCTTCTCTACAGAGAGAGAGGGTTTTACAGTGTTTTACGAAGAAGGAAGAAGAAGAAGATGACGATGCAGCAATGTAGGATCGTCTGTTGGAAGTGCACAGAAGTAGAGAGAGAAGAGAGAGAGAGTGAGAGGGTTGATGTTCATGGCCTTCTTCAGGAAGAACTCTTTGTTTCCCTTGATTTCTTCTCTAGAGAGAGAAAGGGTTTTACAGTGTTTTACGGATAAAGAAGAAGAAAACATGTTTGTCCTTTTTTTGAACAGAAAAAGAAGAAGACTTTGAAGAGTCAACATCATCCTCGACTTTCTGGATGGAGGACATGTTTGTCCTTTTTTTGAACTATTTGTTTTTTCTTTTTTGAATGAAAGGCATTTTTGCCATTTTCTCAAACCATCACTTTATGAGAAGAATAGCAATAAAGGGTACTTAAGTCTTTGCAACAACACCAGAGTCCGATGCAAAGTTATGTCAACATACACGAGAATACGAGCCCCATGTGCTTGTATACGTGGTGCTCATTCAAAGCCCCGAACACAGACGTGGGATTCAGTGAATCATCGGGGGGGAACATATAACCTGCTTTGTGTGAATTTCTTTATCAAGGTCCTCATGTAGGAACACATTGTTAACCTTAAACTAGTGAATAGCTCAATTTTTAATGAAAGCTACGGCCAAAAGACACCAAATAATAACTAGTTTTGTCACAGGAGTGAATGTCTCATGATAGTTGAGTCCTTAAACTTGAGTGTAACCCTTAGATACTAAGCTTGCCTTATAACACTCTATTGAACCATCAAATATGTGTTTAACTTTGTAGACTCATTCGAAACCAATAAATTGCTTTTTTTGGAGGAAGAACAGGAGGGGGGTCCGGGGGCTCCCCCCCGGCGCGGATCCCTATGCGCGGTCAGCGGGCGGGGGTCCAGCGCCCTCCGGACCAAAATTTTTTTGGGCCTTCCAATAACGATTTGTAGTGTTATCGGGCTTTCCTACAACGATTTGTAGCATTTGTAGTGTCTTCCGTAAATCGCGAAACGCTATAGGGATCCGCGCCGGGGGGGAGCCCCCGGACCCCCTCCTGTAAGGGCAAAAACTCTAAATCAGGCACACAAGTAGAGAGAGAAGGGAGAGAGAGTGAGAGGGTTGGTGTTCATGGCCTTCTCCAGGAGGAACCCTTTACCTCTCTTGATTTCTTCTCTACAGAGAGAGAGGGTTTTACAGTGTTTTACGAAGAAGGAAGAAGAAGAAGATGACGATGCAGCAATGTAGGATCGTCTGTTGGAAGTGCACAGAAGTAGAGAGAGAAGAGAGAGAGAGTGAGAGGGTTGATGTTCATGGCCTTCTTCAGGAAGAACTCTTTGTTTCCCTTGATTTCTTCTCTAGAGAGAGAAAGGGTTTTACAGTGTTTTACGGATAAAGAAGAAGAAAACATGTTTGTCCTTTTTTTGAACAGAAAAAGAAGAAGACTTTGAAGAGTCAACATCATCCTCGACTTTCTGGATGGAGGACATGTTTGTCCTTTTTTTGAACTATTTATTTTTTCTTTTTTGAATGAAAGGCATTTTTGTCATTTTCTCAAACCATCACTTTATGAGAAGAATAGCAATAAAGGGTACTTAAGTCTTTGCAACAACACCAGAGTCCGATGCAAAGTTATGTCAACATACACGAGAATACGAGCCCCATGTGCTTGTATACGTGGTGCTCATTCAAAGCCCCGAACACAGACGTGGGATTCAGTGAATCATCGGGGGGGAACATATAACCTGCTTTGTGTGAATTTCTTTATCAAGGTCCTCATGTAGGAACACATTGTTAACCTTAAACTAGTGAATAGCTCAATTTTTAATGAAAGCTACGGCCAAAAGACACCAAATAATAACTAGTTTTGTCACAGGAGTGAATGTCTCATGATAGTTGAGTCCTTAAACTTGAGTGTAACCCTTAGATACTAAGCTTGCCTTATAACACTCTATTGAACCATCAAATATGTGTTTAACTTTGTAGACTCATTTGAAACCAATAAATTGCTTTTTTTGGAGGAAGAACAGGAGGGGGGTCCGG
This sequence comes from Nuphar pumila, assembly GCF_984573655.1. Lineage (NCBI taxonomy): Eukaryota > Viridiplantae > Streptophyta > Magnoliopsida > Nymphaeales > Nymphaeaceae > Nuphar > Nuphar pumila. Next base: position 131,923,675 of record NC_143251.1, read on the forward strand.
GGGCTCCCCCCCCGGCGCGGATCCCTATGCGCGGTCAGCGGGCGGGGGTCCAGGGGGGGCCGCCCCTGGCGGGGGCTCGGGGGGCAGCGCCCTCCGGACCAAAATTTTTTTGGGCCTTCCAATAACGATTTGTAGTGTTATCGGGCTTTCCTACAACGATTTGTAGCATTTGTAGTGTCTTCCGTAAATCGCGAAACGCTATAGGGATCCGCGCCGGGGGGGAGCCCCCGGACCCCCCTCCTGTAAGGGCAAAAACTCTAAATCAGGCACACAAGTAGAGAGAGAAGGGAGAGAGAGTGAGAGGGTTGGTGTTCATGGCCTTCTCCAGGAGGAACCCTTTACCTCTCTTGATTTCTTCTCTACAGAGAGAGAGGGTTTTACAGTGTTTTACGAAGAAGGAAGAAGAAGAAGATGACGATGCAGCAATGTAGGATCGTCTGTTGGAAGTGCACAGAAGTAGAGAGAGAAGAGAGAGAGAGTGAGAGGGTTGATGTTCATGGCCTTCTTCAGGAAGAACTCTTTGTTTCCCTTGATTTCTTCTCTAGAGAGAGAAAGGGTTTTACAGTGTTTTACGGATAAAGAAGAAGAAAACATGTTTGTCCTTTTTTTGAACAGAAAAAGAAGAAGACTTTGAAGAGTCAACATCATCCTCGACTTTCTGGATGGAGGACATGTTTGTCCTTTTTTTGAACTATTTGTTTTTTCTTTTTTGAATGAAAGGCATTTTTGTCATTTTCTCAAACCATCACTTTATGAGAAGAATAGCAATAAAGGGTACTTAAGTCTTTGCAACAACACCAGAGTCTGATGCAAAGTTATGTCAACATAAACGGGAATACGAGCCCCATGTGCTTGTATACGTGGTGCTCATTCAAAGCCCCGAACAAAGACGTGGGATTCAGTGAATCATCGGGGGGGGGGAACATATAACCTGCTTTGACCACCACTGCCTTGGACGCATGATAATAGAAAAAGATCCTATCCCTACATATCACACAGAGGATTTTGTGTTGATCCTAACCATCCAACTGGCGCATCTGGGAGGCTAAGATCTGAGAATGTGGACTAATCCTAGCTGTTGGTTAGACGCCTAACACTGAATACAGTATGGATCCCATCATATTATCTCACGATAGAAATGACACTCATGATAATAACTACCTAATGTTAATTTGCATAGTCTCTTCCGTCAATGTGGTGTATCCCTCAATGTAGCCGTCCCCATGGCCTTCAGGCTCTCCAGAGCCTCTTCCTTCAAATTCTTAGCCTCGGAAGGCCTCAATCTCTGATACCCACATGAAAGTTTCAATTCAGTTCAGTCCAGAAAGATCAAAAAGAGGAAAGGAGTATACTCTTTGCCTCAGAAGGCCCTAATATCCAATACCCACATGAAAGTTTTAAACCCAGTTCGATTCAGAAAGAAAGGCGAAGGACATTTTCTAGACTCCAGAAGGCCCAAGTCTGACACCCACATGAAAATTTGGACTCAATTCGGTTCAGCAAGCAAAGAAAGAGAGAAGAAACAGAGGAATTATTTCCCAGAAAGCCAATGAGAGAGAGCACCAACAATGGTGCATTAGGATATTGCTTATAACAATTGCTGATGATTGGATCTCGCCACATGCATTTGGAAAATCTGCTGATTTTCTTTCAATTGGTTCGATCTTAGATGCAATAATTTACTTCACAAGCATGTTGGGAAAATGTGAAAAAAACTTCTCGCTCCTTTATCCAATTTCTCATTTGGATCAGGAGATATAGCTGGGTTGGTGGAGCTATGCCCTTACAATTGGGTCATTGTGCCTATTCAGTGTAAAATCCAATACCTTTTAATTGGGAAAACCTTCATTTGATCAAGTAAGCTTGTCACGAAGATTCTTCAAATGACCAATAGTTAACAACCCAATACCTTTTAATTGGGAAAACCTTCAGTTGATCAAGTAAGCTCATAAACCATCAAGAGATGCTTGGTGCACGCACATTGGGCCACCACATTGCCCAAGAGAAACAAGCTCTTGCAGATCTAGTGGCGGTTCTTTACCAATTCCTGTCTACATGTAAAATGTAGTCATAGGATCACAAAACAAACTAAAGAAAGCTTTCGCCAAGTTTCTTTTCACTTACCCACCAATTCAACTAGAACCCCCCCAAAAAAATCGGTACACAGCAAATTGCAGAGGAGCAAGATAGAAACACGACCAATGGCAGTTGTCTAGCGCATACCCACAAGAGATTTCCATGCAAGCACAATCACAACTGCACAAAACAGCAAAAAAAACATAAACAAGATCTCCATGATTCATGAAGAATCAGAATTAAGCATCCACCAACAAAAATGACGGTGCAAATTAGCAAAATCTGACCATAAATCTTACCCGTTCGACGATTGCCAAGTACCCATCGATCAAACCAACAAAAAAATACGAAAAAAAGGCAAAAATGAGAAAAAAAAATAACTCCTTAAAATTATAATCCAAAATAGAACCATCATCAAGCAATAGGCTTTATATATGAAGGCACAAATTAGGGTTTCTTGCAGGAAGTACCGAAAGGAGACAGTTAGTTTGACGTACCGAGAGGAGTTTAGCGCCACACACACACACACACACACTATATATATATATATATATATATATATATATATATAGAGAGAGAGAGAGAGGCGCATCGCCTCCGCAAGCTCCCCACAGAGGACGCTCGATTGAGCCTGGCTGAGGAGATGCATCACCTTAGGCCGTTCGTTTAAGCCAAGGGAGGCTCCGGCCTCCCTCGCCTGATGCTCGAGAGAGAGGGAGGTGAGATAGGCATCACTTTGAGCGAGCATCGTCTCAGGCGAGGAGTCGCCTTGAGCGAGCATCGTTTCAGGCGAGGCATCATACCATCCTCACCTGATGCTCGATGTCAAGATTGAGAGAGAGGTGGCGATACCTGGCTCCGGCGACGGCAAGGCGTGAACTGACAGGGGTCTCCGGCGACGGCAAGGCGTACTCCGATGAGGGGCTCCAACGACGGTAATGTGGACTACGGCGAGATAGAGCGGGAGAGGGAGTGGCATGCGTAAATGAGAAAGGGGAGTAAATGAGGGGTTTAAATACCCCTTATCCTAGCCCTTACATCTAATTTAGATCCAACCGTAAAAAGAAAATGCATTTTGATTAGCCTCAGGGTGTTAAGCAGCTACCTCTCTCTCTCTCTCTCTCTACGTGCTTAATCCTTATGCTTTAGGATTAATTATGCTCATCTTGTGGATGAACATACCCACAACTCTGGTAAATATATCTGCTTTCTGATTTTTTACTGGGAACAAACTTAGTGCAGATAACTCTTTGCCGTAATTTTTTTCTCACAAAGTGATAATATGCTTTATCTGTTCATGAAAAACTGGGTTGACTGCTATGTTCATCACTGATTGATTGTCATAAAATATCTCTAGAAAGCTTATTTCGTGAAATTTCCAAATCGTTACCTTAGCCATGTTACTTCACACTTACCTGCTGCCAAGGCCCGATATCTTCAACGCGACACTGTGCTTTGTTTCTTAGTGTTTCAAGAAATTGATGATGCCCCAAGGAAGGTTCTATATCCTGTAGTTGGAAGGACAACTTGCCCGGTCTGAATCCACGTAGCAAGACCAATTGAAATCTCCTTATGACTCTAGCAAAATTCCTTGCCCCGATGTCAATTTTATGTACCTTACGAGTTTCATTGCCGCCTCTCACTGTGATTGCCTTGGTTTTTGCATTAATTGGCTCAAAATGTGGACTGCATATATTATTTATGGTGAAGTATATGAGTTTCCTAATAGGTCTTCTATAAGGTGTTGGATCTTTGATAACTTCCTCAGAGTGATCCAATTTGTGATTTGGTTCCATAGGCGTATCACTCGATTTTGATCCCAGTAGCTCAACTTCTTTCAACAACTCAAGAGTAGATTTCCTTTGATTCAAGAAAATACCTTTCTTAAATCAAGCTACTTCAATTCCAAAAAAGAATTTTAATTTTTCAAGATCTTAGATGTGAAAAGATCTATCTAAGAATGCTTTGAGCCTTGTCCTTGTCCCATTTATGTATCATTGGTTGTGATGATCACATCATCAATGTATAAAAACATATATTCGCTTATGTCATGATATTAGCAAAAATAAAGAATAATCTGCAAGAGACTGCTTAAAGTTTGCTTTGTTTAAAGCATTTGAAAATTTAGCAAACTGTCGCCTTGATGCTTGCTTCAATCCATATAGAGACTTATTTAAACAACAAACTCGAGTCTCCCTCTCACGCGAGAAGTTGGGTGGCAATTTCATATAAATATTTGTATCATCGTAAGGCGTTATTGACATCTAATTGATGTAATGGCCAGTTGGATTTTGTTGCAACTAAAAGTAGACATTGTTAAGACAAGAAAATTGTACACGACAATTCAAGTACAAGATTTTGATGATGAACAACTGAATTTCAGCTAAAGCAATGAAGAGAGATGAAAAGAATTGAAGAATTCATTGAAGAATCTGCGAAGACAAGTGTGCAAATGTAAATTTCTTTAAAAGTCTTATATTCTTGTAAGAGCTCCACTTTGATTGCATATCTTACTTGCATTCACCTAAAAATACTTAAGAAAAACTTTTTTAAAAGAACCCTTGGCAAAAATCATTTTAAAAAGCTCTTTACCCACATTTTTAGGTTTATCAGTTGACCAATAGGCTCATTAGTTGATTGATTTTTTGCGCCAATTTTTCAAAGCAAAACGTCAACTTTTTTATTAGTCGATCGGCCAGAATGTTCGATTTTTAAAAAATTTAGCAGGATTCAACTAAAAGTTTTTTTTTTCAGTCTACTGATGATTTTCATCAGTCAACTAACTTTTCTATAATCGACTAAGTTTCAAAAACTAAAATTTAAGTTTGTTCGACTAGACACAGTAGTCAACTGCCTTTAAATGTGAGTCTGCTAAAATTTAATTTTAGTCGACTAATAATTATTCCAGTAGACTAATATAGTCATTTTCTAAAACTTTTAAAATATGCATCTTTTCAGTTTTTCAAACGATTTGATTGTTCAAAACTAACTATTTTGACACCCTTTCGTACCACCAACGTATAAAATTTCTCAACTATAGATAAGAGTGTGATCTACACTTAAAATGATTGAATTGAATCGAATTATATTGATTTGAAAGATCAAATTCTTTGTTTTTTATTCTTATTCATTCAAGTATTCATTTTCTCACTCACTGAGTATTTTCATTCTAGTTTTTTACTCCAATTCTTTCTATGAGTTAGTGAAATTGTGAGTTGAGTATTTCAGCAGCCTTAGAAGTATATCACTCCATTTGCATTCATAAGAAACTCGTAGGTTGATTGTAAGTTGGTTATTTCAATTTTTCTGTAAAAAGACAAAGTCTCCTTGGTTTAAAGGAGAAGTTTGCTTTCAGCAGGGCTGTTGTTGAAAGTGGGACCGATTTTGGTCTGTTTGATCTTATGGTGACACAAGTGTGATAGTGGAAATCTCAAGCGGGTTTTGCTTGGGGGACTGGATGTAGGTCTGAAAGACCGAACCATGATAAAATTCTTGTGTTCTTTATGTGTCATTGCTTTGCAGTATTCAAATTCCTTCAAATTTCAAAGACGAATATTAAAAGCACTATTCACCCCCCTCTAGTGCTTGTTGCATCGATCCTACAACACTTTTAGACATCTCATGGTGACCAACTTTGCAACATGGGCAAATGTGTCATGATAATCAATCCCTTCTTATTAGGTGTACCCTTTTGCCACAAGTCGTGCCTTGTATAGCTCAATGGTTCTATCAGATCTAAACTTGATCTTAAACACCCATTTGGACCCGATAGGTTTCTTTCATAGTGGCAAGTCAACTAAAGTCCAAGTTTTGTTTTGTTCAAGAGCTTGGATCACAGTTGCCATGGCTACTCACCACTTCTCATCTCTTAATTCCATTTGGTAGTCTTGTGGCTCTTCATGAGAGGAAATAGAAACAAGAAAAATTGTGTTTCTTAGAAAATTGAGAAAAAATAAGAAATGAGAGAGAGGGAAGGGCATCCCTATTGATGAAAACGATGTGTGGGCATAAAGTGCCACATTCTCATATTGATAATCATCCAAATATGCGGGTCGTGATTGGAACCGATTTGAACATCTAAATTGGATGTCACTTTGATCGAATGTGGGTTGGGTCATTTGGGCCTCTTGGGTGGTTTAGGGTGGATCTTGGGTTTCATGGGGTATTTCTCCTATTTGGTCATGATTTGCTTGAAAAAGCATGGTTTCTTAAAATGATTCACTCAAAATAAGAATAGGTAAAGCAAAATTGATATTTTGAGAAATCGTTTCATATTTGAATGGGAACACGTCCTCATGGAAAGTGACATTCCTACTAATGAAAATTTTTTGTTTGTCAACGTCAAGCACTTTATAGTTTTTTGTCCTAAGGGATATCCAACAAATATACATTTACGAGCATGGGGATCAAATTTGTGTTTATAATGTACATTATGTGCAAAACAAAGGCAACCAAAGACTCTTAAATGAAAATATTTTGGTTTCATGTTATGTAAGACCTCATGAGGTGTTATTTTAAAATTGCTTTCTAATGAGGATGTTGGAACTCAAATTATAATGTAGGCAATTGTGAGAATGCATTCTCCCCAAAAATGATGTGGCAAATTTGCTTTGAATATTAATGCTCTTGTAATCTCAAGTAAATGCCTATGTTTTGGTTTCACAATTCGATTTTGTTGGGGTGTGGCAACGCAACTGTGTTGATGAGAAATGATTTTTTCTTGGAAAAAAATTTGAACATCATTTGAGAAAAACTCTAATCCATGTAAGATCTAATGCTTTTAACTTGAGCATTTAAATGAGTTTGCACCATTGCGATGAAGGATTGCATCATCTCTTTGGTTTGAGATTTGAACCTCATTAAAAAAATCCATGTGGCCTAGCTATAATCATCGACTATCGTTAGAAAATAGTGGGCACCCACAATTAAGGGAATAGAGTATCCACCTCAAATGTCAAAATGCACTAAATCAAATGGATGGTGAGAATAACTTTCACTAGTAGAAAAAGGAAGTCGAGTATGTTTTGCTAGTGAACAAATTTCACACAAGCAATGATCAAATTTTCAAACGATCAAAAGAAATGTGGTGCAAACGCCAATGCCATAAATCAAAATTGTTTGATCTAGTGATGGTAGTTATTGTTACCTTATTTTCATCCAAATCTAAATAATAGAGTCCTCCATGTATTCTACTCACTCCAATCGTCTCCATCAATCGAGAGTCCTGAATATGACAATGAAAATGATAAAAGGTTATTATGCATTTCAAGGAATTAATGAGCTTACAAACAAATATCAAGTTGAATTTGAAAGAAGGAACACAACACATGATCAAGTTTTATTTTGGGAGTCAAGGACATATTTTCAATGTGGGTGATCGGACTATATGATCCATCAAGAAATTTGACATGTTTTGAAAAAGAATGATTATCAAAAGAAGGAAACATGCAGGGGATTCACATATGTGGTTGGTTGCTCCCGTATCAAGAATCCAAAATTATGGTTGAGAAAAGACGAAGATGACAAAAGGATTACCTACCACATTTGCCATTATAGATGTTTTATAAGTTGTGTGTATTGCTCAATGGTCTGCTGAGGTACAAGATTGGGCGTTGAAGCTTCTTTCTTTTGGACGACATTTGCTCTTGGAGGATATTTATACAACTCGTAACATTTATCTTTTATATGACCCAATTTTCCGCAATGATCACATTTTGGCCTTTTTTTGAAGTCTCTCCCTCTTCCATGACCCTCTCTAGTAGGTTGATTCATATGACCATCAACAACTACAAAAACATTTGTTTCAAGGCTAGGTACCACTTGAAGTTCTTTTTGTCGTTCTTCCCGCAGGAGTAGGCTATAAGCCTTGCTTATAGTTGGCATGAGATCTATGATGAGGACCTGACTTCGAATTGCCGCATATGAATCATTTAATCCCATAAAAAAACTCTCAACTTTTCTTGTTGGTACAAACTCTGAGAGAGCTTTGGAAGCCCCACACGTGCATGTCGGAAGCACAATATGGGCCACCAACTCGTCACATAACACCTTCATCTTCGTATAATATGATGCAATGGATTGGTTTTCTTGATGAAGGGTCATAATGACATGCTTGATTTAAAAAATGCATGGTCCATTAGATTGAGAAAATCATTTTTTTAAATCATTTCATACCTCCGCTGCCTTTTCACCGAAGATTACACTTTTTGATAACTCTCTTGAAAGAGAGTTCAACAACCATGAAATGATCATATTATTACATCTCATCCATCCGACAAGCTTGGGGGATGATGCATTTGGTTTGATCATAGATTCATCGATAAACCCCATCTTGTTTTTAGCCGATAATGCTACTGTAACAGCATGACTCCAAGAAGCATAATTCTCACTTGTGAGAGGAGTTGCGACAAGAACCTGACTTGGGTTATCAGAGTAATGAAGGAAATATGGGTTTTCACTCTATTCACCATTGATGGACGTCACATTCTCGTTTGCTTCCGCCATTGAAATTGATTAGGATGAAGATGACAACACGCAAGATCAGACTTGCTGTGAGAGTCACAATAACTTCAATGGACTTCACTACTCTGATACCATATTAAGATGAGAGAGACATAAAACGTGAGAACCCAAAGTCGTGATAAGGTAAAATGAATATGGTAACTTGTATATTCTATTCATATTACACTAAGATTAAATAGAAATATACAAAAGCAAGAAAAAATTGCTTCGTTGATTGTAGGGATTTAAAAATAGAATTATTACAACATCTTTGATTTGATTCCTTCTCTAGTTGGTTAGGATCGTGATCACAAGTAACTGATACATGTTGATCTTCTTGACTTACATTTCCTTATTTTGTTATTCATGACAACCTTTATTACCTATTTTGTAGCTAGCATCTTTCTCATCCTCTACTGGATATGTGTGATTCATATAATCTTCAACATGCTCCCCCCCCCCCCCCCCTTCCCCCTCTTTGATGTTGGGTTGCATCTAAAGGCCTAGTAAGTAATGCAGTTATTGAACCAAAATTTTGACATTTTTTGTGCTACATATGTTGAAACTTCTAGCACTTTGGAACTTTTTTTTCTATTTCTTGATTTCTTGCTAAATCTTGAAGCAAAAATTACTTCTTATGAATTTATTCAGAAGCATAGTGGTATTTTTTTGCTTATATTGATCTTGTTGCATCTAAATTGAATCCATCTATTTTGTGAGTATGAATTTCCTTTTTGGGTGGTTTAATTTCGAACATCACCCTCATAACCAATGGGTTTCAATGTCTTGGGTTGAACCCATTTTTTTTCTTGTCACATCTTCTTAACCATGTGTGTTGAAGATCATGCAAATCCTGTGGATCACACATATCCAAATGGATGAAGCCAGCTATCCAAATATAACAGCTGCTGAAAAGGAAATGTAGATTAGTAAGTTATCATGCCTATCTTAGACAACTATGTAAAGCCATAAATCAAAGAGCGTTGTAACCTATTTTTATTTTGAATCTCTACAATCGGCGAAAGTATGGAATGACTTGAAGGAACGGTTTTCTCAATCCAATGGACCACACATTTTTCAGATTAAGCATGCCATTGTGGCTCTTCATCAAGAAAACTTTTCAATCGCTACCTATTATATGAAAATGGTGTTATGGGATAAGTTGGCAACTCGTATTGTTCTTCCTATATGCACGTGTGGAGCTTCCAAAGCCCTCTTAGAATTATGTCAACAAGAAAAGTTTATACAATTCTTGATGGGGGTTAAATGATTTCTATACTGCAGTTCAAAGTTAAATACTTAATCATGGACCATATGCCAATAGTAAGCAAGGCTTATAGCCTACTCCTACAGAAAGAATGACACAGAGAGCTTCAAGTTGTACCTAACATTGAAGTTACAATTTACCTTAGAGTTCTCATAAGTTAATTCGTCATGGAGTGCCTTCAATTGCTATGTATATCTTACTTACGTGATATCAGACCTCGTTTATCCATATGTATGTAGTTTTTAAAAATTTGTCGTAATCATACCAAGAAATTCATTAACTGAAACACATCATATTTCATTATCTCAGAAATATCGTGAGCTTTATAATATATATATATATATATATATATATATATATATATATATATATATATATATATATATATATATATATATATATATGTGTGTGTGTGTGTGTGTGTGATATATCAAATCATTACATCTACCACGAATGTATGATAAATTTGATATTTTCTTCAACATAGCATTCTAATGATTCTCTTTTAACTGGTTAGGATAATATTTGTAACATCATACGACAAAATGACTGCAAACTGTGAATGGATGTATTGTAGGATAGTTGACAATGAGGTATCGCTTGAATATATGGATGGTGTTGAAAGTTTTATTGAATTTGCAACAACAAGTGTCAGTAAAGTGGATCCCACAGGTCGGATTAGGTGTCCCTGCGAAATTTGTAAGAACAATCGATTTGTAGAACCTCACGGTGTTAGACATCACCTATACAGAAAGGGTTTTGTGAGTGATTATCAGAATTGGACATTTCATGGTGAAGAATTTAAGAACAATTTTGATGCACGGGTGGATGTGGTGCACGATAATTCTTATATGGATTTGATATTTGATGTCGTAGGACCAGAACTGGGTTCTGTTATGGGTCCTAGTGATGTAACAACTGTAGTAGAGGAAGAAGCACAAAATGATGCAGCTATCAGATTTTATGATTTACTTAATGATGCTGATGAGCTACTTTGAAATGGTTGCGAGAGTCATACTATCTTGTCTGCAGTTCTTCAACTATTGAATTTGAAGTCCGAGTTTAATTTGAGTCAATCATGTTTTGATTGTTTGTGCTCTATTGTGAAGAGTATGTTGCCCAAAGATGAGAAATTATCACAAAATTTCTATCATGCGAAGGTTATAGTCAACGCTCTAGGTATGGTGTATCAAAAGATTGATGCTTGTTCAAATCACTGCATGTATTTCAAAGATCGGGAAAATAGCATATCATGCCTGTCATGTGAGCATCCTCGGTTCAAGCCAAAGATAAGAGGCAATGGTAACACGAGGTCAAAAGAAGTGTTATACAAGTCACTCTGCTACTTCCGTCTCACCCCTAGATTGCAACGATTGTATATGTATTTAAGGACAGCTAAACACATGAGATGGCATGCAAATAAAGTTTTACATGATGAAGACAAGATCATGCATTCTGTTGACACGAAAGCTTGGAAGCACTTTGATCGTACTCATCAGAACTTCGCAATAGAAGTGAAAAATGTTAGGCTCGGTTTATGTACAGATGGATTTAATCCATTTCGGGGTAGATAAACTTCATACTCGTGTTGGCCAGTATTTATAACTCTATACAACCTTCCTCCAAGCTTGTGTATGAAGCGTTTAAATCTTTTCTTGTCTCTATTGATCTCTGGTCTGACCTCTCCGGGCCAAAATATTGATGTATATTTAAGGTCATTGATTATTGAACTAAAAGTACTGTGGGATGACAGTGTTCTCACATACGATGCCCATAAAAAACAAAATTTTAATATAAAAGTTGTTCTATGGACAATCAGTGACTTCTCTGCATATGGTATGTTATCTGGTTGGGGCACACATGGGAGGTTGGCATGTCTGTACTGCATGGAGGATACAAAATCATTTAGATTAACGCATGAAAGAAAGTCGTGCTGGTTTAAGTGTCATCATCGATTTCTACCCAAGGACCATCCGTTTTGATGACAAAGGAATGTGTTTCAAGCAGGCATAACTGAAATGGAAGGTTCACCCACAAGATTTTCTGGCATAGAGATTTTAAGAAGATTGTGATACTTTCCATATAGATTGACAGATGCCCGTAGCCCCACACCCTTCCTTGGATTTAGAAAGGATCACAATTGGACAAAGAAATCTATATTTTGGGAACTACCATATTGGCCGACCTTATTGATACGATATAATTTGGATGTCATACATGTGAAGAAAAATGTGTTTGATAATGTGTTCAATACAGTAATGAATGTTAAAGAGAAAATAAAGGATAGTCCAAAGGCCTGTATGGATTTAAAAGTAATATGTAAAAGATAAAAATTGGAACTCAAAGAGTACAATGGCAAAATACTGAAACCAAAGGCAAGGTATATGCTTAGACCAGATCAAATAAAGCAGATATGTCAATGGTTGAGACAGTTGAGATTTCCATATGGATACGTCTCTAACATTGCTCGGGCTATGAAGATAGACGAGGGACAATTATATGGGTTGAAGAGCCATGATTGTCATGTCTTTATGCAACGATTGATGCCCCTAGCATTCCATGATATGTTAGGCAAACCTATATGGGGGTATTATCTGAGTTGAGTAGATTTTTTAGAACATTGTGTGCATCAAAAGTCGTAGTATCTGAGGTAAAGAATCTCAAGGATTTTGTTGTCACTATTATTTGTCAGCTAGAGAAGATATTTATGCCAACATTTTTTGATGTTATGGAACATTTGATCATAGATTTACCATATGAACTAAGGGTTGGTGGTCCTGTGTAATATCGGTGGATGTACCCATTTGAAAGATATTTTTTTTTATATTTGTCTCTTCAATGCTATTGAAAAATTTATCGTAATATGAGATATATATTTTTGACAGATGCATGTTTGACCTAAAAAAAAAGGTTCGGAATAAAGCAAGAGTAGAGGGCTCTATTTGTAAGGCGTACACTTTAGAAGAGATTTCAAATTTCTCATCTATATACTTTGAACCTCACATTCCAACACGTTACACATGCCCACCTCGTAACAATGATAGAGAATAATTTACTGTAGCTGACAAACTGTCGATATTTCAACCACTTGGGCATGCCTTTGGCAGTTGCCGGTCAAGACGCTTGGAAGATCGAGAGAAAGATGCAGCATAAATCTATATCCTTTTTAATTGCTCAGCGATCGATCCATACATCAAGTAAGTATATATAGACGCAACACAAATCTATATCCTTTTATGTTCTATATGTGCATACATGGTTCGGTAATATAAGTATTTGATAAGTGCAGACGATTTGATCTGGAGTTGCAAAGAGAACTTTCACATCTCATTGATGCAGAAGTACAAAAAGAACATGAAACTAAGTTTGTGGCATGGTTGAAAGAGTTGATAAGAACGATGACATAAATTGTCTCCGTGTAAAAACAATAAGTTACTTAATTGGTCGTGATCATAATCATTGTTTATGTTTGTAGGTCTGCCATGGTGATGTTAAAGATTAAGGAATATGTGATTTACAAAATAGTCCGACCAAAGTTGTGCAATGTTACAACGGGTACATCATAAATGGTTATCGATTCTATACAAAAGACTATGGTGTAAACAAATCAATGATGAATAGTGGCATGTGTGTCAATGGTAGCAGCTACGGTGAAAATGAACATGATTACTATGGTGTTATAGAAGAAGTAATGGAGTTAACTTACTTAGGCATAAATAATAAGGTAACTTTATTCAAGTGTCATTGGTTTAATCCCACTGCAACAAGAGTCGATAAAACCTTAGACATTGTGGAGGTGAATCATAAATCAAGGTTTGGAACATATGAACCATTCATATTAGTCTCACAAGCTCAACAAATTTACTATACTTCATATCTGAGTACAAAGAAGTCAGATAAAAATGAATGGAGGACAGTTTGCAAGGTGAAGTCCAAACTATACCCCGAGTATGATCAGTTACAAGAAGACAAGTTAACTAAAGAGAGTGATTACTATTAATCAAATGATATGTATGACTTCTCTTATGGTCACGATGTCGCCATGGTATGCATGTCATATCTTTATTGGTCGATGGAACATTCATGGAAGAATGTGATCCAAATGATATACCAAATGGATGGGCGAACAAAAAAGAAGATGAAGAATAGGAGGAGGAAGAAGAATAATATGAAAGTCAAACAAGTGATGAGGAAGAATTCTTGAGCTAGTAAAATAAATCTTGTAATACAAACCTATATTTGATGTGAATGATTTGAATTATTTGAATGTATTGCAATGATTTGAATGATTTGAAGGTATTGCAATGTTTGAATGTATTGCATGACATTTTTTATTCTTTGATTATGTATCTTTGATATATATAGAGTTATGATTTAAATGTATTGTAACGTGTTTGAATGTATTGCAATATTTGATGTGAATGATTTGAATGTATTGAAATGTATTGCAATGATTTAAATGATTTGAAGGTATTACAATGTTTGAATATATTGCATGACATTTTTTATTCTTTGGTTATGTATCTTCGATACGTATAGAGTTATGATTTGAATGTATTGTAACATGTTTGAATGATTTAAATGTATTGCAATATTTAATGTGAATGATTTAAATTATTTGAATATATTGAAATGTATTGCAATGATTTGAAGGTATTGCAATGTTTGAATGTATTGCATGACATTTTTTATTTGTTAGAATGTATCTTCGATACGTATAGACTTATGATTTGAATGTATTGTAACGTGTTTGAATGTATTGCAATATTTGATGTGAATGGTTTGAATTATTTGAATATATTAAAATGTATTGCAATGATTTGAATGATTTGAAGGTATTGCAATATTTAAATGTATTGCATGACATTCTTTATTCTTTGATTATGTATCTTCGATACGTATAGAGTTATGATTTGAATGTATTGTAACGTGTTTGAATGATTTGAATGTATTCAATATTTGATATGAATGATTTAAATTATTTGAATATATTGAAATGTATTGCAATGATTTGAAGGTATTGCAAGGTTTGAATATATTGCATGACATTTTTTATTTGTTAGAATATATTTTCGATACGTATAGAGTTATGATTTGAATATATTGTAATGTGTTTGAATGATTTGAATGTATTGTAATATTTGATGTAAATGATTTGAATTATTTGAATGTATTGGAATGTATTGCAATGATTTGAAGGTATTGCAATATTTGAATGTATTGCATGACATTTTTTATTCTTTGATTATGTATCTTCGATACGTATAGAGATATGATTTGAATGTATTGTAACATGTTTGAATGATTTGAATGTATTGCAATATTTGATGTGAATGATTTAAATTATTTGAATATATTGAAATGTATTACAATGACTTGAATGATTTGAAGGTATTGCAATGTTTGAATATATTGCATGACATTTTTTATTTGTTAAAATGTATCTTCGATACGTATAGAGTTATGATTTGAATGTATTGTAACGTGTTTGAATGATTTGAATGTATTGCAATATTTGATGTGAATGATTTGAATATATTAAAATGTATTGCAATGATTTAAATGATTTGAAGGTATTGCAATGTTTGAATATATTGTGTGACATTTTTTATTCTTTGATTATGTATCTTCGATACGTATAGAGTTATGATTTGAATGTATTGTAACATGTTTGAATGATTTAAATGTATTGCAATATTTGATGTAAATGATTTGAATTATTTGAATGTATTGCAATGACTTGAATGATTTGAAGGTATTGCAATGTTTGAATATATTGCATGACATTTTTTATTTGTTAGAATATGGTTTGTAGAGGTTACAGTGGTCGATCACCCAGTGATAACCAGTCTTAACCTTCATCTTCACGGGCTGCTTCGATGGGCATATCATTTAACTAATTGTATACTTGATTAGTTTAAATACACGTTGTGTGAATTTTAAACTTATTTTTCTACAGATAATGTTTTGCATGTACATGACGCACCTACAACAGCTGTTCATACAAGTCACGAGATAACGTTGGATGCAGGGTCTTCTCGGTCTGACACAAGAAGACTCATTCAAATAATGTATTTTGATAATCGACCGTAAGTATTTCATTTTTACTTATCCTATACTTATCTTATAAATATTATATATTGATAGTTAATGTGTACGAATTCATGTGCAGTGCGAGGTTCGAGCCACAAGAAGTAATATGAGAGATTAGAAATTCACTAGTTTAACATCTACCATGACTGGTCGCTCAATGGAAAGAGTACCCGAAGGAGGTGTTGGACAGATTGTGGTCCTCGTTCATGGTATACAATCGTTTCTCATAATTAATGTGTTTCATATTTAATTTTTTGTTATAGTCATGTCTACTAACTTTCTGAAAATATTTATAGGCTTCGAATCACTTCGCGACTACGATGAAGAAGCAAGATGCGAGGAAGGTGTGGCAGAAGGTGGCTGTCAATCGATTTGCAGACATGTTGCACAATATGAAGACTGCAGTAAGAGAAATACCTGGCGGGATAGATGATCCACTGCAGTGGAAGGGCTATGGACCTAGTATCAGGTCAGATGTTTGGGATGCAATGTGCGACAAGTGGGAGGGGCATGAATTTTGAAACTGCTCAACGAAGGCTGTACAAAACTGAGCGAAAATGCTCGATTACCATCTACACACAGGTGGATCTAGGACTTTTGAGAGCCACCTAAAGAAAATGGTAACTCATCAATCTATATATTGTCAATTTTATAAGTATTGTTGCATACCTGTTAAATAAATTTTTTATTATTTAACTTTGCAGGAAGCAGAAAAAAGAGGCATTGTGTCATATAAAAATGTATTTGTTGAAATACATAAACGTAAGACCATGAGAGAGTTCGTATCAGAGAAGGCGAGAACGACAACGGTATGTATTTATTATATTAATAAACATTGTAATATACAAGTTATCATAAACATTATAATTCTTAATTATTAATCCACATTATAATCATTATTTTGTAGGAGTCATATGAGCAACATATGGTAGAGCGATATGGCGATGAGTCCACTAAGCATTCACCTTTTGATCCTGCAGTATGGGTGACTGCAACAGGTGAACCCAAAAAGGGTCATGTGTTCAGATTTGGGAGTAATATGAATACCTCACCAGTCATTGCTTCTTCCAGTCACGGCTCACAGCGTTCTTCCGTTAGCATAAGCTCCAAGCATCCGACTGACCCACTTAATTCTTGGGATGGTGTACGCCAGCTCGTTAAGGACACAATGTGTGACTATTTACATGAAGCAATTTTCAATGTTGTTTGTAATGAGTTGTGCAGTTTTTTTCGGGACAGCGAAACTTCGTCTGCAGGTGCCTCTCAGATATGAAAGTTTCATGTGATGTATTACATGTTGTTAGATTTCATGTTACTTTGATTGCCTTAACTTAGGTGCATTGCATATAATTTATTTCATTATATTTTGTTTATCAATACTAACCTTTCTTTTCTCTTGTAGGTTGTTGGAGATAATCAACGTAGAGGAGCTGAAGGGGCAGATCAAGACAATGAAGAAGATGACACACAGAATCTTGGCGATGATTAGATTCATGTGTTGAATTTGTTGTACCTTATTGTTGTTTCAAAAATGTAAATGTTCACTTGTAAATAATTAAAACTTGGTGAAAATTATATTGGATCGATAAATTGTTTTAGTTGCTTTTTATATGTATTTTTTATGTGTACTTTGTTTTTTATACACAGAAAATATAAATTGTACATGAAATATAAATTGTATCACGAGAATTTTTTCTCGATATTTATGGTTTAAACATTTTTTTTAAATTCTTTTCTTGTTTGCAACAGATTAGCGACGAATATTTTCTGTCGCTATTTACTACCGGCGTCTAATTTAGCGATGGATTAGGAACAAATATTAATCCATCGTAAATGTGAATCGGCCAATGTTTTTGCGACGGATTTTAATTCGTCGCTAAGTCCGTCGCTACAATAGCGACGGAATTAACGACGAATTCTAATTCATCACAAAACCAAAATCTCTGTATATTAACGACGGCCTTGCGACGAATCATGGCATTCACTAATTCATCGCAAATTAGCGACGAAATGTGCGACAAATAGTTTTCGTCGCTAATTAGCGACTATAATTTTGCGATGAAAGCTATCTGTCACTAAGCCGACGCTAATCCGTCGTTAAACTATTTAGCGACGGATTGAGGTCGTCGCTAATCCACAAATTTCTTGTAGTGTGATTCAGATCTGGATTCAAATTTGATTTTATAATGACCTTTTCAGATTCAGACTTGGATCTAACAAGATCCGGCTCGTGAACATGCTTTGCATCAAAATAACTCAACAAAAAATGCTCAACTTTTATGACAACATTTGGAGGGCATTTGTTTTTTTCCTATTAGAATCATTCTCTCATCCAAATGAGAGAATGATTCTCATCAGCTCTATCCCCTCACATAAAAGCAAATGTGAAAGATTGGAGTCAAGAACGACTCTCATTTGCAGCAGCAAATGAATTCCCTACCCGTACTAAATCCTATAAGGTCAGGGTTTGGTTACAATGAAAGGTGTCCGATTAAGTATCGGGGTCGGACTCATGAAGTCTGATTATTAAATGGTTCGGGTATCGGGTATATATGATTTATGAAATTTTATACCAAACCCGAGTTCAACCCTAGTCCCAAATAAGATTCACAATTTTTCAATGTAAAAAACTTAAAAATATTATTTTACCGGGTATGAACGGGATCTGATTCATGTAATTCTTATCAGATCCGGGTATGTTTTTTCTTATGAAAAATCTGGTCGGACCCCAACCCAGATCCGGCACCCGTATCACTTAGTCGGATCTAGGTTTGGACCACCATTTCAGTAGGGGTCTGATCGAAAAAGAAACCTAAACGGGAAATGAGACATTTAAAGTTTTGTGAAACAAAAAACGCGATATATGTGTGTTCAACAAAAGTGCAAATATTGACAATATGCATAACAAGATTATAAATTTGCATAAAATTTACTTTTTATTAATATTTTGATAAATAGTAAGAATTAATAAATTTATTTTTATAGAATATATGATTGCATTGACTACAGCTACAAAACTATTATAAAGTTGGAACCAAGTTTATACAAACTCGTGCAAAGTGAGCATAATTTAATAAACTATTAAATATCATAAATAAAGTATTGAGATGACAGGTTAGTTTATATAGAATCAAGAAATAAGAACAAAAAGATGTTATATTGTGCAAGGAAACATATAAAAGAAGACATACACATAACAGACATGGTTGCTTCATCTCTACACCAATAAAATTTAGTTCATAAATTTGTGGGAGATTAGAAAAGGTTATGAATAACGAGTGGATAAGAAACAGCGCACCTTGCTAGCCACTTGTGGTGTTCTTGTGATGTTTGTTTCATGGAAAACATGCTTCCTCTTTATGTTATGATGTATCCTTATCACACCTTTCCAAAAATTGATTTTCTTTTTTTTTTTCTCTTGCCATCAAGCATTTATTTTGACCGTTAGCGTACTTCACTAAAAATCCACAAAAAAGCAAAAAAGAAAAAGAGAGAGAACAAAGCCAACATGGCTTTTCTATGTAACATGGATATGATGACAAAAGGAATATTTCTTTTTCTTTCATATTTTTCTTAGAGTGGCATCTCTTAAATAGTTAAGTAACTTTTTTTTTTTAGAATGGTAGTATATGATGCCCAAAGAAATATTTCGTTCTCAGCTATTTTTTATGTCGGCAATCTCTTAAATAGTTAAATAACCTTTTTTAGAGTGATTTTTTCCAAAATGGGTACGATGCCAAAAGAAAATTTCCCTTTTTTTTATTTTTAGGAGGGTGGCATCTCTTAAATAAATTTTTTTTTTAAATATTTACAGTGAAAAACCATCCCCAAGATCAGAGCCCTAACCCGGCTGGCTCTGCCTGCAGTACTTATGGTCGCTATCCTGGGTGGCATCTCTTAAATAGTTAGATAACTTTCTTTTGGCATGATGCCAAAAGAAATGTCTTTTTTTTTTTGTTTGAGATTGGTATCTCTGAAATAATTAAATAATAACAATAATTTTTGAATTGAGTATTTCTCCATTAATTAAAAAAATAAAGAAAAAGCAAAAAAAAGGGGACATGTCTTGTGGATATGTGCTGTACTGTCTCCCATCTTTTCATGAGGACAACTCAAACGCCAACTTCGAAAAAAAAACACCATCAAAAAATGCATGTGCTTCCTAAAATTGGAACAATGAGATATGCTTACCCTCTTTTTCTCAATCCATTCACATCATGTCTACTATCCGGGGGCAGATAAGTCCTTTAATTCCAAAAAATGTCAAATTTTTAAATCCAAAGCTACACGAGAACGCATTCATTTCCACAAGGAGCAAGCAAGATGGAAAACGCTACTTATAAATTTACTAAAATACCCTTGGAGATGATCGGTGCATGACAGTCTTTTCATGGAAGAGGGACATGGGCAGTGAGGTTGGTAAGATTAAAAGTAGGGGGAATTTAATGAAAAGATAAAAGAAAACGACCAAAAGCCGTGGACGGTACGAGTTAAGAGGAGCAATAAGGTGTAGCTGCTGTTGTTGTTGTTATCACTGATGGGGCAGGCAGCTTTTAAACATGCAGCCAAAATTACCACGGGGATGGCAGTGGAAGAGGGGACCAGTTCGAACCTGTCTAGTTTGGGGTGGGCTTGTAGTTAACTCTTTCGGCTTCCTCTTAAGGCTCTCTCGCACCGCGTGACAACTCGACTCTCTCGGCGGTTCGGTCTCTCCTTCTCCTCCTAACAAAGACTGTGATAAAAGACGATGACAATAAATTTAGTGAGCTGCAAGAATGAGAATGAGCACTGGGACGGGACAGGACAGGACAGGGGTTGGAGTGGGGACGAAGACAAAAATCATAAATTTGAGACGGGGTGAAGATGGAAGTTCAAAGTCCCCTCGTTATAGGGAGCAGATCAGGTCATGCTGAAAATGAGCGTTTTTGCTCATGCGGGCATCTTGGCCGTCTGTTTGCATTTTGGATGAATGCCACGTGGTTTTGTTGGCTTTTGAGCTTTTTAAAATGCAAATCGGATGGCCACGATGTCAGCATGAGCAAAAACGCTCATTTTCAGCATGACCTGATCTGTTTCCCTTGTTATAGGGATGAAGGTCACTATTTTGAGATAGGACGGAGATGGGGACCTTGTCCCCTGCACCCACCTGGGTTCGCTGTCATCCCTAACTACGACCACCTTCTCATGTTTATGAAATGACTAATGAGACCCTTCTTTCCCTCTCATGAGACCTTTTTTTTTTCTCTCTCATGAGTCATGACCCCTTGTCTCCTACGAGACCCTTTTCATTCTCTCTCATGAGTCGTGAGCCCTTCTCTCTCTCTCTCTCTCTCTCTCTCTCTCTCTCTCTCTTATACCCTTCTCTTTCTCTCATGAGTTAATGACCCCCCCTCCTCTCTCTTTCGACCGTTCTCTTTCTCCCTCACGATCCAATGACCCCTCCCTCTCTACCCTTCTCTTTCTCTCTCATGAGTCAATGACCCCCCCCCCCCTCTTTATCTCTGCCCTTTGACAACGTTGAGGTTTTACATATGGTTTGCAACTTTCTTGCTTCGTGAAACTAGGCTAGGCATGTTGTTGGTCCGGGTAGCGGGTCAAGAAATATGCAGTCTTTTGTAGAGCCAACCATGCTTTACAAATTACAAATGTGTTTGATTCGTACCACTAGGCTGGCATAGCGACAAGACGTTAAAAGCAATAACCAAATTCTCGTGAGAAAATGAAATTTTCCATATTTCTCATTTTTTTACAAAAATAATTAGAAATTTAAAAACTAATATTTACAAAGAATTTTTTTAAAATAAAAATAAGTATCTTCTGATATTTAAGTTTTTAGTGGTTAGAAAATTTCTCACATTTTCTCATGTTTTCCGGAAACAAAACACCTTTTTTGTCACTATGAGGCCAGGATTGTCGGTCTAGATGGTTGGTCAAAATCTATACAACATCGACAATCATGATAATTTCAAAAGCTGATATGATGCCCCTTTTTTTCAAAATACCATCGATTTTGAGTATCATGCTTAACATGGTAAATTAAACTTTAATATTTTTTATATTATTTGAATTGTTTTTAAGTAAACATATTTTTCAAAATATCCTATGATTTACCTGGCCTCATCTAGATTTTCTAGAGATCAAGATTTGTGACATTAGTCAAAACATGTAGCCTTGTTGTGTATAGTGACAAAAGTTAAAAACGGCAAAATATGTTTTTTCAAAAACTTTGTGAGGATTTGAATTTTTTCATAAATCTCGCAGTTTTGGCAAATCTTGGAAATAGAAACTTAATTAAAAATATAAAAAGTATTTTTTAAGAAAATATTACTAAAAAATATTTAAAAATAAAAGCACAGTTTTTCACAATAAATAGCCATTTAAAATGTAAATATCACATTTAAATTGTGGTATTTATGTTTTCTTAGTAATTCTCATGATATTTTAAAAATCTCGCAAGAAATTGCTGTTTTCAACTTTCAGGCAATTTCTCACGAGATTTTCATAAATCTCGCTATATTTGTCACTATGGTTTGTGTGTGAGAAAGTGCAGTTTTACCCATGAGGTTATGGCCTATGACTTGATTAGGACCAGAGGACTAGGTTTGCTCAAGACACCAGCACGATCAGCTGCTTGACTTGAATGGTTTGACCATTTGCGCCAACTTGGCCCTAGACATAAAAATGGTCTAGGATTTTTTGGTCATGAAATAAGGCTTATTTCTTTTGTTGTGAAATATTTGGTGACATGTTTAGTTTGCAATCAGTTGGGATTTCATATACATTAGGGAGTCAACTTCAGTTCGTATCCGGGACAGCCAAAATTTGCAAAATGTTATGTTCCACCCTATATTCGACCTGATCCGGATCTAGAGCCGACCCTAAGAAGCCCAGTTGGCCAGCCTTGGGGGACGTCCAACCTTATCCAGCTTCTAGATTTTTGGTTTCTTGAAGTTCTTTAATTAGGATTGTTACTTTTTTAGGTTCTTTGATTTTCTTAGCTTTTTTGAATTAGGACGCTTGCCTTTCTTGGTTTAAGACTCCTGAATTCTTTAGACTTCTTGGTTGGGTTTTATAAATATGTATTTTTTATTTTGATTAAAATTTATTAAGAGTTTTTCTATTTTTTATTCTTGATCTTGGTTTTCAGTTTGAAGGATTGATAATCTCCCTTCATACGTCCCAGCATAACTCAAAAGTTGTTACAGTTGAATCTTTCTACTTTTGATCATGAATTACAAGTAGATCTTTTTAGAGTTGTTTTGCACCGATTACTCTTTCTATTTGGATCATCAATAAACTGCGTCCTTCCACTGCCAGTTTCTCTTAATCAATGTTCGATTGATTCACATCCATTGAGGATTATGTTCTCTCGTAGCACTTAGAAGTCAAGTGAAACTGGAAGAAATAAAACCGAACCATGCGCGCGCGAGGTTAAGCTAAGCATTAAATTTGAAGAGGAGCAATAAAGTCTAGCTATTACGTACGTGTATTTAAAGGTTGAGGATGAATTGCTATAATAGTACTCAAAGTTCTCGCCTTGAAGGTAAGGCGAGTTTCATAAGGGTGGATTGTTATAAATCATCATAGATCTGATCCGATCTAGATCTAGAACCGACCCCAAGAGCCCCAACCAATCAACCCTGGGGACGTCCAACCCTTCCAACCGGCTGTCTTATGGCTACACATCCTTACATGGAATTGCACTAGGTAATATGATACCTAGGAGACATGACTGACTTCACTTATGGGAGCACAGTGTTCACACAGTGCCTTGATGTCAAGGGTTGATGCCCTCTCATTTATTATGGAATCAAGAGTCCTTCTGCCAGTCAGATCTAATGTGGAAGGAGGGCATCATTTTATTCTAACATTTGAAAAAGAGGAATTGATCGATGGGTCTAGGAATGCCATCACCTATTCCATATATATCTAACAGAAACATGGAAATGAAGATGCCATTGTTATGTATTGCCTTTTCCAATCCATGCACAACTAAGGCTTGTAAATGAACCGAGCAGCTCGTAGCTCTGCTCTCCTAAAGCTTGTTAGTGATCGTCAGGTTGGCTTGTGAGACGAGCCATGAGCTGATCATATAGTGTAACTGAGTCGAGAATGAACTATTGTTCCTGTTCATTCTCGACTCAGCTCATTTAGGCGTGTTGAGATGAGCTTATATTGGATTTATGTGTGATGCATGTTAAAAAAATATAAGGAAGCTAGCTCAACTAGTTGGGTTTGTAGGCGACCAAGAGGTCAGGGTTTCCATTTTCACTATGGACCCTATAAAAAATATATTTTTTTTATTTCATGAGCCAGCTTATAACTCAGTTAATTTGTTTGGGTCAAGATTGTATGAGCTCGAGCTTGACTCGGCTTGCACGAGCTAAAGGAGCCGAGCTGAGCAATGACTTGCTGTAAACGAGCCAAGCTTAACCACAACCTTTGTGACTTCTCTATATCTAAGATGACTTTAAGACTTAACTAGCTAGATGGGCCAAGGCTTCATGGTGATGATGATGATGATGATGAGCTTAAGCTCAAATATAGCAAAAGAAACTTGGTTCATTTCTCACAAGGGCCCCGCCTTCCTGGCTAGTGGCAACAATAGTTTGTCACTTGAGATGAGAGGACCACAGTTCAAGACTTTTCTTGCAAAGTCAAAGTTGGTTTGTGCATAGGAGACCTCAAGGGTAGGGGTGTCAATGGATAGAGTTTGGTTCGGACCCAGGTGAAACCAGACTTGGACCAGATTTTTGGGAATGGTATTGGGTCTGAACCCAGGTCTACCACAAGAGAAACCGTACCCGGACTCTATAAGAACTACATAAACCAGACCCAGACCACACTCAGTAAAATAATATTATTTATCATTTTTATATTAAAAAATGATGGGTCTTAATCGGAACTCAGGTTGGGCCCGAGTCTGGTATAAAATTTCACAAACTATACCTAGGTCCATGTATTAATCGAACCTTCGGGTCCAGACCCAGGTCTCAATCGGGTCTTCTTATTTGTCACCATACCCAAACCCTATAGGGTTTGGTCCGGGTCGAGTCTTGGTAAACCCAACCCATTGACACCTCTACTCAAGCGTTTTACCAACCAGAATGTGGCGGGCCTACCAATTTTTTTTTTTTTTGACTCATGTTTTTTTCAAAGTCAAAGTCTTGCAATCCCTAGACTTTGAGGTGGACTACCATAGTAATTCTCCTTACACTTTTGGTTGTTTGTTCAATCCCAAAAGTAATTCAATTCAAGAAAATTATAGAAAGAAAATATGTAGAGGTCAAGGGATAAAAAATGAATGAAAGTGTTTTTTCACACAATAAACAGCATTCTCTAAAACTTTTGCAAACTAAAACCTTTCTTAACAGCCATCAATAAACAAGAAAATGGAAAGAGCAAAGGAATTTCGACAGAAGTAAAATACAGTGAAAAGTGATTCTACAGACAGTAAAAGCTTTGAAAATTTCCTTGTTTCCATCAATGCAAAATTCGAGAGTGAGAGTCTACCATAATAAATACATAATCAGATGCAAGAAAATGGAAAAAGGAGCAGAAATTAAAGAGAAGAAGACAACAGTATTTAAGAAGTGGTTCTAGATTACCATAGTTAGAAGAACTGCCACCCTATTCTTTTTTTTTTTTTAAAAGGAAGAACTGCAACTCTATTATTAAACTGTAAGCAGATGATAAGGAAACATTCTAAAAAAGCAAGGGACACACGTCAACTTTGCTTAGCAGTAAAAAATCATATATAAAAAAATAGTAATCTGTACGTGCCTCATCTTGGCAGACCAACTATAAAGAAATGGCCAGAAGCACACCCACAAAAAGAAATTTATAAATATTTTATTATGTCTTCTATGTTGTGAGTCTTGTGACATAATAAAGACAGTACCAAAGCTTCCATGTTTTCAGCCAGGGATATCCTAAAAGAGCCACAGTTACTTACAAAATCTTCATAAAAACTCCCCAATCATTTCTTGATTTGACGATCACCACCATTGTTTCGTACTCTTGAAACAGATGAACCACAATATCCATAACCTTGTTTAAAGGTTATGGTTGCCCCAATTCTCTTGAACCAACCATGGAATATTTTTTTTTATGCAAGTATGGTAAAGCATTTTCATGGGATGTCTGTCTTACATTTTGGTAAGTTTGGATAGTATTATTATTGGATTCAAGCCAAGCTCAAGCTCAGTTGGAGCTATCCAGTTCTTGTTGAATCTGGTTGGACTGGGCCCAATTAGTACTCAGGTCAGCCTAGTCCCGACTATTCTAACAATACTATATATTGAGAATTGTGTGAAGCTTTTTTGGCATTTAACCAGCCTTTTGATTTATGGTCTAGCCGGTATGCAATATGCAGATCGACCCAACTGGTATATATGGAATACCGAGCCTGATGTCAACCCTTAAGTGACAAATATTTAAATTGCAACTAATTTATCAACCTGAAAATATCATGATATTTGGGTTTTTTTCTTGCATTTATCATCAGAATCTTAAAAATAAACTTTAGAAAGAATATATTTTCATATGGACCAAAACAAACAAATTAAATAATATGAAAATATGCTGGTGTAAACGCAAACGTCGCAATAAAATCACGATATTTTTGTCTAAAATATTATAATAAACTCATTTTTTTTCACAATGTTTTCAAAATAGGGTATTTGTCACTCTGCCTACCACTAAAAAAACAGTGGCATTTCAAAAAAAAAAAATATGGATTTCATTTGATCACCAAAACTCCAATTGCTTTGAAATCTCACCAATCTTCCAGCACCAAGAAATTAAAAACACACAGAATGGCAGAAAATGGAGAACCCCCCCTCCTCTGGCGGGAGTTGCAATTCCACCTCATGGGTGTCAGTGGGCCCCGCGCTAGGCTAACCCCAAAAGAGGGGCACTTTAGTAAATTCCTTCCAGGCAAAACCAAGCAAAAAAAAAATCTAAAGATTAAAAACAAAAACCGACCACCGTAACCACAAGGGTCAGAGTGAAAGGAGGATAAAGCCGAAAAGGCCGAGGGAGGCATTGAATGATAACCCGTTTTGTCCGGGTCCCTCTACCAAAAGCAAGCGAGTCTTTTGTCGGTTACTGGTATGTCACAGCCTGCCTCACTCTGCACAGTGCATTCACACACACACACACACACACACAACAAAAAACCAATAAAATAATCAAAATACAAAACACCAACAAAAACAAAACAAAACAAATGAATGAATGAGTGAACGAAGCTGACAATGAGAGATTTGGTTGCATCATTAATCTAATGGTAACTGTTGCTATTACCAACGTATACAATGATAGTAAAGATAAGGCCTACTGTAGTATACGTATAGTTTGTTATACTAGTAATAGTAGTACAACTAGTTAGTGGTGGTAGTATCTACTATCTACTGCCTAGGGTGTATGTATATAGTAGGGTAGTAGACTGAGGAGGGTAAAGCAGGACAGCACCAACAGCAGTAGTAATTCAGTATGTGCAGGCTGATAGGTGCAGAAGAACTTACTTTGAGATTCTGATTTGATTTATAAGAGCAGGCACAGGCTTCCATCTCTGCGTCTTTTCACTCTGCAAACGAGAAAATAAATTCACAGAAAAGATTAAAAAATAAAGTAGAGGGGAGGAAGGGGGTGCAGATTTTGTACACAATGTGTGGGCTGTCTCTTTTGACCCATATCTTTTTGGTAAAATTGCTATAATTGTTGCCATTAAGTGGAGAGGTCAGAGAGAGAGAGAGAGAGAGAGAGATGGGGATGGGGAAGTGGTTAAATTGAATTGATGGGGAAGGGAGGAAAAGGGGAGGGGAGAAGTGTTGAAAGCAACGATGGCCATTTCATGAGAAGGGTGGAAGTTAGTGGTGGTGCGTTATGGAGATCGATCTAAACAAGGTGGAGGAGGGGTGTGTGGAGAATGATGGTGGTGGTGGTGATCTGGGCTTGGTTTGCCCTCCCACATCCTCTTCTTCTTCTTCTTCTTCGTTCTCTTCGTCTAGCTCTTCTTCTGTGTGCTTGGAGCTGTGGTACGCTTGTGCTGGCCCTCTTATCTCTCTGCCTAGGAAAAGTAGTGCAGTGGTGTATTTCCCACAAGGTCATCTGGAACAGCAAGCACAACAGTTCCACACTCGAACTTACGACCTCCCTCCTCAAATCTTCTGCAGAGTTATGGACGTTAACCTTCATGTAAGAGGATATCCACCTCTCTAATTCCATTCTTTTGTTCATGCATTGATTCATTGGTTGATGTTCAAATGTTGGTTTTTCTCCTTTTCTCTGTTTTTTAGGCCGAGAGATTTATTTATTCCTTGGTATTCCAACGTTGGTTTCCTTTTTTCTTTCCTGAGTTTCTATGCTGACGATCGATCAATTCTTGCTTTTTTGTCGTTTCCAGGCTGAGAAATTGAATGATGAAGTGTATGCCCAAGTTTCGCTTTTGGTTGAAGACGAGGTGAGTTTTCTTTGGAAATTTTGAAATTTGAGGATTTCTTCTGCTGAATGTTAGTGGGTTTTTCTTTTCCAAAAGAGGAAGAATTTAGGATTTCTCTTTTCTAATTTCTAAAGTGGGTTTTCTTCTCCAATTGTATGTAGCCGCCTGTGAAGAATTTTGATGGTGGGGAAGAGGAGAATGAAGAAATGGAGGGGCTGAGAAGGAGGACAATCCCTCATATGTTCTGTAAGACATTGACTGCGTCGGACACGAGCACACACGGTGGGTTCTCCGTCCCACGGCGAGCTGCTGAGGACTGCTTCCCCCCCTTGGTAATGAGAGGCTTGGCTTTTCTTCTTTTTCGAGATTCTTGGTGTTTCTTCATGTTCATTCTTGTTTTCCCCTGTGCATGTCTCTTGAAGGACTATAGTCAGCAGCGGCCTTCTCAAGAGCTTATTGCGAAAGACTTACATGGCATGGTGTGGAGGTTTCGTCATATCTACCGAGGTAGTTCTGGTGGAACTGAATTTTTATCAAGTTTTTTCTTTTACTTTCTTGTGCAATTATCTTCTGGTTTGTTTTTTGTAATGCTGGATGTTTCAATGATTTACATGATTGGATTCTTAAGGTTTTCTCAAAACACTCTTTATGGCGTTGCCAAATAAGTACCACTCACAAATTCTTCTGCATTTTGTTGAAGGTACTTGATTTAGGGAAGCCTGCTTTAGATTATGTCATTAGAGATTGATGGTGTAATGTGGCTCTTGTAGGTCAGCCACGACGACATTTGCTTACTACGGGATGGAGTTCCTTTGTCAATAAGAAGAAGTTGATGTCTGGTGATGCTGTGTTGTTTCTTAGGTATGGTATTCGTGACTATGATTGTTGCTTCTAAGTTCTATCATTTGACGTATGATAATTTCTCTCCCTGCATCCATGTATTCATTGTTGAACATCTTTTTTCAAATGTTGTTTCCACAGGGATGAAAATGGAGAATTGCGTCTAGGAATTAGAAGAGCAGACAGGCCACAATATTGTGTTCCTTACTCTGCTGTTCTCGGCCAGCTTTCAAATGTGAACGTGCTTTCCATGGTTGCTAATGCATTGTCCACCAAGAGCGTATTTCATGTCTACTACAGTCCAAGGTATATCTGAATGTTACATGGTTGTTTTTCCTTTTAGGTGGAGGTGTATGTAGTGGAACAGGGATTTCATGTGTTAGCATTCTTTTTTCAAATGATAATCAAGCTGGACAACAGGCCCATGTTGTCATCCTAATATCTTTCCAAGGGACTGAAAATATATAGCCATGTGACTTTTATCATCAAGTACTTTGGATGTGATGATGATGGTACCTCACTTTTCCTTTTTCTTTCTCAAGTTTACATATTCAGACAATGTTAGTTCTGCCTTTTTTTTCAGAAGGTATCTTTGGTTCTTGTTATTTGGTAACTTTTGCTCATTGATTCTCTTTTTTAGGAACCTATATCTTCTTGTTGAAAAATATCTTCTACAAAATAGTTAAATGATGGGATATGAATGATTGCAGCTCCCATGAGCATCTTGAAATACACCAATAATATGAACATAAGGAAGATAATCTTCATGCTGTATCCTCAGTGCTAGAACACTTATAGATCAGATGTTGTAATCATTTTAAGTTTTGGATGGAGGGTTATTGTTGGTAATCATAATTTGGTTTTCTGATATTCATCTGTTGGTACTTGCAGGAGTTCTGACATTTTTTCTTTTTATATTTGATGTTCTTGCATAACCTCTAAAAATTTAGGGCCAGCCCAGCTGAATTTATCATACCTTACTGGAAGTATTTTAAGAGCTGTAACCGTCCATTGTCTATTGGGATGAGTTTCAAAATGAGAGTTGAAACTGAAGATGCAGTCGAGAGGAGGTTTGTTATCTGTTTCTACTTGCTAAAGCTCAGTAGATATCATTGCTATCCGTATGGAGTATGGACTGATGAAAGCATGGATAATTGCAGATACGCTGGGCAGATAACTGGTACTGGTGATATTGATCCAATTAGATGGCCTGGCTCAAAATGGAGATGCTTGGTGGTACATGCTGCTGACTCTGATATCATATTCAATGTGTTCAGTTTGTGAAATTCATTCTTGATGTGGTTGATATGGTTAACTTGGAGTATTCAATTATTCATTGTTTTCCGACATATGTTCACAGCATGAGGGACGTTTGGGCAGTGACCATAAATAATAGAATCTGTACTTCATATCTTATATTTTGATAATTGATCTGTTTATGAAATAACATATTTTTTTAGCACTCAAATTAAGATGCTGAACAGAAATTTGTGGAGTTCATTAATAACTTAATTCTTGCACATGCAACGTGCCCGTGCACACAGCTGCTAGTCATGCTTTTATATTTCTTTTCTTTGTTGAGGATGATGTATTAATGAATTTGAGCATTTGGAGAGACTGATACCGATACCTAGTGCTACTTTATTCTCTTATTTGACATTAAAGTTATTTAATACATAAACCTCTATACGCTGCTGTGTGATGAACTTGATTGTGAGAAACATGTTTTTCTTCATTAAGCTCAGTTATTGTGCCAAAGAGCAAATGACATGGAAGTAGAAGTTTTTTATTTGACTTGATTCTTTGTTTCTCTCAGTTCTATCTAGTTATCAAGTCATTTGTTGCCCTCACATATGCTGTAATCATATTTTAGTTTGATTTCATGAGTGTAATTGCATTGTGCACATGATTCTAAAATGTTGATTCAAAGTATTTGTCTTTGATCACATTCTTACAGGTCAGATGGGATGACGATTCAGGAATTGATCTTCATGATAGAGTTTCACCATGGGAGATTGAGCCATCGAGTTCAGTTTCAGGTTTCAGCTTGCCATTAACAGCTGGGTCAAAGAGACCGAAGATAACTCCCCCATCCATCAGAGTGGAATTCCCATTTCCTGGTATGTTTTTCATTTTCGGAAGCGGCATAGTTCTGGACGATCCTTATTTGTATTTTGATAAGGAGATTTGTCTCTTTTCTTTTCCTGCAGATGGAAGTGGGTTGCCAGACTTCAATGAATCTACAAGATTCCAAAAGGTCTTGCAAGGTCAAGAAATTTCAGCCTTTGGTGCACCTTATGGTAACATTCATTCAACAAGGGATCAGTCACCTGGTAACCAGAGGCATAATGCCCTGGCTAAATCTTCCATCTTAGCCGGAATTGTAGGAATCACGAAGCCTCCATCTGGAGCTTCAGGCAGTCACGAGAAGTGCATAGGCTTTGGAGAGTCTAATAGATTCCTAAAGGTCTTGCAAGGTCAAGAAAATTTTCGGTCAAAACCACCTGCTCATGTTGATGCCCTACCATTAGAAAAGGTAGGGTTTGGAGTTGTAGAAGGGCTTCAGATACCAAATGCTGGAAACAGACAGTCCTGGCAGAAACAGGAATATACTTCTCAGTTGCAGCAGAGGACATCAACAAAGGTTTCTTCACCATCATCCGTTTTCATGTTCCAACAAGCAAGTAATCAGGCCTTGTATCCTTATGCATCATATGGGGTTGACACCATACATAAAACCATGGAGCAGGGCAACTATGGTGGTTGGTGTGATTATTCTGAAATATCAAACAGGAGACATGGTTCTCCTGTGTATGGCTTGGGTTGTTCTCAAGCGGTACTTGGAAGCATGTGCTCATTGGATTCCTTGAGATTGCATAACCAGCATGAGGATGAACGTGTTGCTTGTCTTGCTTATGAAAAAGATGGTAATGAATGCCAAATTGTCAAAAAACATGGTAAAAGCAGTTGTAGGCTCTTTGGCTTTTCCTTAAATATGGATGAATCTACATCGAGTGTAGAAGACCCAGTACTTGCACCCTTGGCTTTGGTAGATGCCTTACATGGAAGGAAGACGCCTCATCGGCCTTTTCTGACAACTGGTTCAAAAAGAGGTGAAAAGCATTTACGCCTTAACATTCAGCGGTCTTCGAAATCATCGGGTCGCAGTTGTACAAAAGTAAGAATTCTTTTACCTTTGATATTTCACCTGTTTTTGGTTCGGGTTTATGCTCCCTATCCTAGCTGAAAGCTATCGATTTTAAGTTGTTGCAGGTCCACAAGCAAGGAAGCTTGGTGGGAAGGGCCGTTGATCTTTCAAAATTCAATGGATATGATGATTTGATCTCAGAGTTAGAGCGACTCTTTGATATGGAAGGGCTGTTGCATGACCCTGAGAAGGGGTGGCAAGTAGTCTATACCGATAGCGAGAATGATATGATGATCGTGGGCGATGATCCATGGCAGTAAGTTGCTTTGTCAATCTCTTGTTGTTTGATGGGATACTCATCCCATGTTATAATTTACATCTTATTTGTTCCAATACTTTTTCAGGGAATTCTGTGACATTGTTTCCAAAATTCATATATTCACGCATGAGGAGGTGTTAATGATGGCTCCTCGAATGAAAAGCTACGAGGCTAATAGTTGCTCGGATGCCCCTGCAACCATTGATGTATCCAAATCATCTTCAGATCACATGGATTCTTTGTTGACGGTAACGAAGACTTAGCCAACCATTCAGGTTTCTGTGCACTTTATTTTCCATTTTGAGAAGGTTGTATCGTCTATTCTGTTGGATGTTTTCTGTTATACACTAGGCCACATCTGGGAAAGAATGAGATATACTGGGAAAACATTATATATTCTGTCTTGCTATAGCAGCTCAACGAGTAGTAGTGATATCTTCATTTCATAGGAAAGAACATTCTTGCTGAGCCTTCATTCTGCCTGCCAGTGATAACTGATGACACGTTGCGTTGGACTAAATTGGTTCTTTGCTATTCTGCTCAAACCAATATTTCCAGCCTTTTTTTTTTTGGGCAAGACTTGAATGCCTTTTAAACTGCTTGTTAGCAATTGACTTTTCCGAAAGGTTTTTTGTCCACCAACTCTGCTGTAATGTTGGTTTATAATGAATGAAAGCATCTGATCATTTGCTGCAATTTCCAAATCTGTATTGGCCTTCTATTTAAGGCATCAAGAATATCTCAATCCTAGACTCCATAATCTCATGGTTGCGTGGTTTCTGATCTACAACTGAACTCATTGCCATTAACATGCCTGTGAGACTGCAATTAACTTGTCTAGTCCATGCTATCAGTTTAGTGGCATTGACATGCCAGGACCAAAACTTTTTCGATCTTTTGTGTATTAATCTGATTGTTGTTGTGCTTATGAATGGATTTTGTCAATTGAGATTAACAGGAAAAAGCTGTGCTATCTTGGTTTTACTATTATGCAAAGGATAAATTAACAGAAGCAATGGGCATCCATGCATCATCTGTGTTCGTTTTCTGTATAAGCAGGGTGCAGTCTATTGTCTGTATATGAATAAATGAAACATTAGTATTTGTTTATACAATACATTTATATGTATCAACGATTAAGGGTATGTTTGTGTAGTTGCGTCCTTGTGGGAATGCATGGCCCCCATGCATTCCTGCGGGCTGTCTGAATGGCAGGACATACTCTTTTGTTGGAACAACTGCATCCTGCTTACCATCCCCACGTTCCGCACCAAGCACCAAACGCTGGACGTGGGCACCCTGGCCAAAGTAGGGCACGGGTGTCCCTGCTTCCTGTTTTGGCATGGATGCTGACAGGCAGGATGGCAGCATCCTGCCATTCAAACAGTGTCATTTACCCAGGATAAAAGCTTCTTGGCACTGGCATCCCCACTTTTTTGGGACAAAACAGCCCCATCAGGGTCTGGCTATTTTGTCCCTGGGGTGGGGAAGGGCATCGCAGACACAGGACAACCCCGCTGCCGGGCTGGAGTGTCTCTGGGCGGTTTTATCTCATGTTTCAAATACCCCTTAAGGGTGCGTAACACCCTAAATGCAATGATTCAAGGCAGGTTAGTGTCTTACCATTTTGCCCGCTTTAACGGGGATGCCCATGTCCCTCATTTGATGTGGGACATGGGGGCCCATAGCGGTCGTGACCCACGAACGAATGCATCCCGCCATTCAAACACTATCTAAGGGAGACATATATGATCAATTATCCAGGGTGAAGTACAACAGCTGCCAACTTGCTTGAGTTGCACGATGCAAAATAAATCCCAAGTACAATAGTGATGAACAGGAGAAGGATTGCTGGAAGAAGTCTGGTTCTGTATTTTTTTTTTTTACTCAAGAGAAACCACTCCAGGCGCTGAGACTTAGCCACGCTGGCTCAGTCTGCCATACTTACAATCTCTGTCCATGTCAGCATAAAACTCCAAGAGCTTATCCCTCAACCCCAGGAAATCGTCAAGCTTCAGCTTACGTAGAGGGGTGATGCCCATGAGATTTGAACCTAGACTGCCCATCAAACGGTCTAGGCTCCATCCCACTATGCCAAACCCCTTGGGTCAAATTCTTTTCTTGATTAAACTATGAGGCAGGATTCATGTTATGGGGAGGCAAGCCATGTGGAGTGAAGCTGGTGATGGAGAGGGCGTTGTTAGATGTGATATTGGTGCCGTCGAGCCTGGCTTTGATGTTTGGATAACCATCTTTTCTTCCTGTACATGGTGGTGAGGCACCCTGATACCACTGTGATAGGGTACGAGAATCACAACAAGATGGCCTGGGTGGAGAGGATGATGCAGGTAACCACAAAAATTCTCAAAACTCTCTCTCTCTCCAATTAATCTCTTTAACTCCATTGTTGTGCTTTTTTTCTGGTATTTGATTATCTAATTCTTTTCTTGACGCAAGTGGGAAGTTTTCTAACAAACCTCTCTCTCTCTCTCTCTCAAAATTAACTCTTTAACTCCATTGTTGTCTTTTTTTGGTCTTTTCTTGACCCAAGTTTAAAGTTTATCTCTCTCTCCAATTAATCTCTTTAACTCCATTGTTTTGCTTTTTTTTTTGGTCTTTGAATATCTAATTCTTTTCTTGACATAAGTGGGAAGTTTTCTAACAAACCTCTCTCTCTACTCTCAAAATTAATCTCTTTAACTCCATTGGTGTCTTTTTTTGGTCTCTCTCTCTCTCTCTCTCTCTCTGTGTGTGTGTGTGTGTGTGTGTGTGTGTGTGTGTGTGTGCGCGCGCGCTTTTTGACAAAAGTTAACCTGGCTCAAGGGATAGCATGCTGCGTACAGTGTTAGGGACTTGGGACTTAGGAGTACTCTTTCTACCTTCTTGTTCTTTTCTTTACTGTATTGCAACAAAATTTTGTGCATTCTGATCTAATGGAACTTCCATCATGGAAGATTGACCTACTTTTCTCCTCACATTGTTGATTTCTGTCATACCCAATTGATAAAAATGTTAAGCTTCACAACCAATCGTTTCATTCTTACCTTCGAAGGCTGTCAACCGGGACGAAATTGATTTTATCTGGACTTTAAATCCCATTTCAGTAACCAGAACTACACCCCGGATTCCCTGCCAAAAAGGATCTCCTCCTTTGACATACGATGTGTTCTCGATCCTAGCCATCCATCTAAAGCATTTGGACTGCTAGCATCAGTCCACATCCCGGTGAAAATGTGGACCAAGTGTAGCCCTTGATTGGATGGCTAAGGTTGAATGTAAGATGGAACCCATCCTATCTCTAATGATGGCATCCTTTCTCACGGCTTACACGTGGACATCAGGCTCTGGGTTCCCTGTCCAAAAAGATTTTGATGGGACCCAGTGCGAGCTGTGCCAGGTTACCCAGACCCTGGGACCAAGCCCTATCAGAGTTGGGTTGCTGTTGGCCAGTTAAGCCTTTTTCTTGGCCCATCAAGCTCCAACGGGCCTGTCTGGGTCTGACCTAGTCCGACTTGGCTTTTAACCCTAGTAAGATTCAATCGGAAAAATGCTGTTTTGATCTCTCTCTCTCTCTCTCTCTCTGAGACCTGTCAAAACTGGTCCAGGGACAAATTTTATCTTTGGATACGGATTAGGGTTTCAATCAACCAAGTTCATGTCTGTTGCCCCAAAGGGGTTTGGCCTAGTGGATGGCGCCTAGGTTGCTAGGCAGGTGGTCTAGTTTTAAATCTTATGGGTGTCACCCCTTGCGCAAGCCTAAGCATGGCGGCTCCCTTGGGGCAAAGGGTAAGCCCACAGAATTTTATGCTGCCAAGACAGTGACTGTAATTATGGCAGGCAAAGCCAGCACGGCTAGGTCTCTCTGATTCTGGGGACGGTTTCTCGGTGTAAATATCAAAAAAAAAAAGTTCATATCCGTTTCTTATTCTAGCTAGAGCTGCTTATACATGCAAGGGAATGGTTCCCTAAAATTCAGTTCTACTCATCTCCTATGGCATTCTTATCCTTCATACCCCATCTTGGGATCTCATTGATGCAAGTTGTTTTTTTATTAAATCTGGCCTTATAGATATGGTCTACATGGTTCATTTAATGAGTATCAACATTTGAATCGCTAAAATTCAACTTTAGACAGGATTTATGGTAATCCAAAAATCTAAACATGCTAAAATTTGTTGATTTAAAAATCATAATTAAAAAAACAATTTTACTCCTACCAAATTGATCAGGCTGAATCCGTCTATCTGGTCAGATTTGATCAAAACAACTTGTATCAATGAGGTCATGTATGGGGTATGATGATGAGGATGACATAGGGGATAATTATTAACTAAACTGTGGTTCCCTATGCCCCACTCCCGCAAAGAGTTTAGGATGTGTGCACACTGTTGATCCGTTTTTCTTGGAAAATTCTTGCGAAAACATAAAAATAGGAATGAGAAACAAAAAATATGATTTTTTTATCATGTTAGTATCATGATAAAAACAAGATATTTTCAAAATAGGCATTGTTCTTGAAAATATCATTTTTTGGGGTATCACACCAGCCTCTCAAGATATCAACGTTAAAATCGATGTATATTTTAGTAATATCGGCGAAATTTGTGACATAGCCTCTAACTTTCTTGTTACCTAAGAAATGTTTCTTCCTCTCATGTTGTTAGTTGCAGAGGGCCCAAGGTGCAAGCAACACTGGTTTGGATGTGATCTCAAGCAACCTATCAGCAGCAACATACTTGACATCCCTACGTATTGCACATAGCTCCCTCATAGGCACTTGGATAGGAAGCAGTTCCACTACAAGAAAAATGTGGATTAGCGATGGACATTATCCGTCGCTATTTTAAATTAGCGATGAATAATATCCGTCGCTAAATTTTTTAAAAAAAATTAAAAAAATTACTCTCTGTTAGGCCGGACTTGTACCGCACCACACATGCATTGCACCCGAGCGGCCCGACCCACCACTGCGGGGTCTTTTGCACAGAATCGGCATGCTCTCTGACGTGCTCTCCGGCAGAGGCGACGATCAGCGAGGTGATCGTCCAGACGACGCGCAGCTTCAGTCCGTCGTTCATGTAAAATGACTATGGCATGCCTCCTTGGTCCTCAGGGCCGTAATTGGGGTCCCTCTCGGCTTCAATGGCGGGATCAATGGAGGAGATCGTAGCCAGCAGTGGGCCACCGGCGGAAGGAGGGGGCGACGAGGATGGCGCAACTCTTGAGTGAGCTCCCGAACTCGGCCTTCCACTTGAGGAGGGCGTCGTCATCGACGCCGTCGATGTCGATCTTGCTTTGTGGGGGAGCTCGATGCAGAGCCGGTGGAGCTCCTTGAAGAAGCGGAGGACCTCGCAGGGAGAGTGGTGGAAGACAGTTTAAATCAAAAAATTTTGAACGAGGAGAGAGGGAAAATTCCACGCTTCAGATGGGACGGTTTAAATCAAAAATTAGCGAGAAAATTTTTATGTTGCTAATTAGCGATGGATTATCGACGGAAAAATTCTCTCGCTAATTAGCGACAAATTAGCTACAGAATAATTTTCTCGCTAATCCCATCGCTAATTACCATTTTTTCTTGTAGTGTTTGGCGATGGAAAAATTCTGTTGCTAATTCATCGCTCATTAGCGACAAAATTACGAGGGAGATATTTCCGTCGTTAATTTTGCAAATATTTTGAATGTTAGCGACAGATAGTTTTCTCTTGCTAATCCATCGCACATTTGCGATGAAAAAAATTCACCGCAAATGTCCATCGCTAATCCTCCTCTTCAAAGATATTCAGAGGCAATGTCATCTATGGAGATTCATCTCCATCCACTGCAAGTGTTAAGTCTGTGACTCTCCTTGCCTTCTTTCAACTTCTTCATTCAGTCTGTGCGACACTTCGTCCACGCCAACTTCCTCATCAGCACTCCCAATTGCAAAATACCGGCCGGATATGTGCAGCAAGCTGTGATCAGAGATATCAATTTTTGGTCTCTAGGCCTCAGAGCTCTCTATTTTGCTACCATATTGCTCTTTTGGATCTTTGGTCCAAT
Source organism: Nuphar pumila (assembly GCF_984573655.1). NCBI lineage: Eukaryota > Viridiplantae > Streptophyta > Magnoliopsida > Nymphaeales > Nymphaeaceae > Nuphar > Nuphar pumila. The sequence goes on from NC_143251.1 coordinate 131,962,403, forward strand.
TCCCATGTTTGTGTGCTCAATTTGCATGGTGGCCATGCTGCATGTCTTGGACAGTAATTCAACTCCACTACTAGAATTTGGCTCTCTTAAGAAAGGTATTGACCTGAGCCAGCAGCAGCAGCACCTACTGCCCTTCCATGGCATACCACAGAGGGATCCTAGCCAGTTGGTATCCTCAGTAATATAAGAAAAAAGGTTCGTCATTTGTAGTTAAAAGTGGAGTTGCTGAACCTAAACTTTTGGTTTTTGAAGGTATCTTTATTTTGAATGCATGGCGGTCGTAGCTTTCTGTTTTTCTATTTAGTGTGAAACATAGTTACTAGGAAGCAAAATGGATATGAAAAACGATGCTTGAGGCGGAAGAAGAGAAACAAGTGTTAAAAAATAGTGTGAAGTGGAAAGTGGGATTCGTTTTGGAAGCGATTACGGAAGCGTGTGAGAAGCAAAAAATGAAACAAGTGGGATGCGAGGGGGAAGCGAGGGAAAAGTGAAAAAAAATATTAACATGAAAAATACAACAAACAATAGATTGGGAAGCATGTTTCATACAAATGAGTACACTTCCCATAAATGGGAAGCTAGTTTACCCACGTTTCTCCCTTTTGGAAGAAGCATGGTGCTTCCAGTTTGCACTTTCACACACCCCTCCCTCCCCAAATAAGGGAAAAAATCACCGCTATGGTTTGGATGTCCCATTATCAGCCGAGACCCATCATGTTGACTGTGGAACTGAATTGGTATCCATAGTGTAGAAGCTTCATAACCGTAGATAGCTTCTGTTCGACTTTAGCCGACCCACTTAACCAGATGTGCATAACCCTTGTGAGCTTCCTACTTCATGCTTTTAAAAAATCATATGTGAACAATGGCACACCTCCATCAAGTGAGATGTGCGGTGGTGAACGGTCATATACAATATGTTGGTAATTGCTCCTTATTCTGAATCAAAGTGGTTATAAATTATAACCGATGGTTGGTCATATTCAATCAGCGCCACACATTTCACTTTGGAGCAATGAGATGTGTGAGAGCGGGCCCTATGCACACCTCCGTCGAGTGTGATGCCCGGTGGTGATGGAATATAATGTCATATTCAATATAATGGTAATTGCTCTCATGACTGCGAAGCATCCCATGATGTAATCGGATTTTACTTAATCAGATTAAGTAAGATGGAATTAGACAAAACCAAGTCTGAATCCAACTCGCTTAAAACCCTTTATTTACACTTAATCAGATTTGGGTTTTAGTTGGATTCAGATCTTAGTCAGATTCGGATTTGGGTTAGAATGCAAAACTCAATATCAAACCCCAACCCTGTTATTAATCAGATCCAAATTTGGCTACCAAATCCAACTAATCAGATTTGGATTTATGTTGGATGTTGGGTTACGCATGGGACTCGTTGACATCCCTACCGTAAGATCAAAGTACTACAAGAATATGGGTCAATAGCGGCGACAAAAGTCATCGCTATTGCTCTCTTTGCCGCTGTTACAAGTCTATAACGGTGACAAAAGTGACCGTCTAGTTTTGTCCTTTGTTGAGTAATAACGACGGGTACACCCCAATAGCGGTGACTCTCCTATAATGGCGACTAACCTATAACAGTAACGATTAAGTTGCCGTTATAGATGATATTAAGTCACTGTTATTGGCCTATAGTGGCGACTTATTTGTCACCATTATTGGCCTATAGTGGTGACATTTTATTACCACTATAGGCTGTAGAAGCTAAAAAAATGTCGCCGCCATAGGCTGTAGCAGCCGAAAAAATGTATAAATAAACTTGGAAAATCAACACAGAAACACATAAGCTTAAATATATACACGTGTACGTGGAGATGAAATAGATAAAGAAAAACAAAGCCCAAGTTCATGTTTACAAATAAAGTTGGAAAATCAAAATCACAAAAAGAATATCCATTCGATATCCAAGTGAGAAACAAGGCAAAACCAAAGCATCAAACAAACTGAACCAAAATCAACACAGAAAACCCATGCTAACATGAAAGAAAAGATTTGACAACAGCATCAGTGAAGACAATTGACATTTATCGTAACTTGATATCGACATGTTTCTTACTATGTTAAGCCCTTATTTTCCTTGTTGAAAATCAATGTGCCCTCCAATTCATGGTCCATTTCCAACAAGGGGAGGACAACATGTCTATGTTGTGCATAGGGATGGCAGTGGACTTGGGGGGAACTGGTCTCTCCCGGCTTCGCCCCATTTGGACTACGGATGGAGAACATGAAATAGGGATGGAGGTGGGGATGAAGATTAAAATCAAAACCCGTGCAGGGATGGACTTACGCTTTCCTCCGACCCGATCTCCGCCTTGCCCCGTCCCCAATCCTTCTAAGGATGGCAATGGACCGAGAGGAAACAGGGCCCCACCCCGTGTAATGCCCCAGAAGTTCGACTTGAGAGAAAAAGGTTTGCATAGAAATACCTTCGAAAATTAGAGTTTGCAGCAACGATTTTTAAAGATACCAAAAGATTTTTAAAACACAAGTCAATTCTTCTGGGTACGTTAGCAAAAAGACTCAGCGCAAATACAAGCTCATTTTCTAAACCAAAATAGTGAACAGAGGATAGAAAAAGTACATTCATAAAAAAAATGGTTTAATTTATACAAGGCAGAAGGGTGTCCACCCCAAAACAACAAAAAGTACAAAACCCAAATAGTCAGCACGTTGACGAGAGAGGCGAAGCTTTGACCACGTAGCTTCTGCACCACCGCCAATAAGAAGAGCTACCTATCACCTACACCCATAAAGAATGGGGTCAGTTCCTGAAAACTGGTAGATACGCAAAAGGAATAAAATGAACTAATCTAAAGCATGTTTGAACAGAAGCAAGCAGAAACAGATACAATCTACGCAACTGAACAGCAAAGCTAATCGATATACCATAAACTCAAGCAAAGTAGTGGTACAATGATATCAATGTAACTGTAAGCAATCATAATCAGGCTTATCACGCATACCCTCCAACTATCGCGAACAACAAACGGATAGTAAGGTGAAAACAAGCCGTACGAGAATAAATAATTGTGAGCATGCCATACTGTGATATGATTATTATCTGAACATTGTGGGTACGCACAATGTATAAACGTAGAAACAACCGAGATCCTTTCGGGGGTTCATTATACCATGTATTTTATTATACCCTAAAGGACTGACTGAGTCCGCTCCTAAGGGAACGACCTGTGGTCGAGAGAGCAAGTCCCCAAAGGCTAGAAAGGGCTCACGAATGCATCCAACTTCTACAGAAGTGCCGGGCGACTACCACCTAGGATAACTTATGGTGACGCCATTTCCCCTACCTTCGATGACTGGGGAAGCCGAGTCTTTGCCCGAAATGGCCATGAATGGCTTGTCCACCGGAGGGTTTGTACCATCCATCCTCTCTCTTGATGAACCAGCCCGAACAAGCACGATCAAGGGTTATTCTTCATCATCGCCTTGCTCTATATGCCCTGGTCTATTCGACCCTCTCGAGCATCTTGCCTGTGAAGGCGCATGTTTATCATTTAGTGAGATGTTCAAACAAAGCGGAACATGAGGCCCATTCACTTTGTGCTACGCATCATAGCATCACACAGCACTGTCAAGAGATGTAGCTAAGTTTATAGCCACAAGTTACCAAGAATACTTAAAGGAGCTCAAGCGCTGACAGCAATTTCTAAAGACACCTGCAAGGCAGAACAATAGCATAATCGAAGTCTATATGGCATAAGCAAGAAATGAGTCAGCATAAGTAAGGAGACAATAAGTAAGGTGTGAAAACATAATAGCCAGGGCGCATAAAGCGTGGGGCAACAGAAAATAAAGTGTTGTAAAGTAAATAGGACAAGGATCACGAAACCGCGTCCTTGAGTTAAAAGACAGAAAAGAAAGCCTGGGCACATATAGCGCGGCGGCAGTAGAAAGTAAAGTATTGAAAGGTAAACAGGACAAGGATCGCGAAACCGCGTCCTTGAATTAAAAGACAGAAAAGAAAGTCTGGGCACATATAGCGCAGCAGCATCAGAAAGTAAAGTGCTGGAAAGTAAATAGGACAAGGATCGCGAAACCGCGTCCTTGAATTAAAAGTACGTACATATACGTATATAAGCAGATTGTTCAATTATCTTTTCTTTAATTCAGTTTAGTTCATTCAAAGTCCTTTCACGCAACTTTCCCGTACCTTGGGGAGTCGCGGTTTCTGCGGGCGTAAGTTCGAAGGGTCTCAGGCCACGAGACACACGGGCGCTCCGTCGTGCAACCTGCACACGCTAAAGAGGTTAGCATAAGTCAAAAGCGAAACAAGGGCCTAGCTGCCAAGCATAGATAGGCAGGCAGGGCCCTCGACGAACAACCTGAGTGATAGGTGGCCACCAACGGCGACAAGGGGCTGAGCCCTGCCGACAAACAGAAAAGACGACAGGGGGCCCTGCAAGCAGTGACAGGGGGCGAAGCCCCCTGCCGACAGGCCGAACAACGACAGGGAGCCAAGCCCCCTGTCGGTCAAACAGAACGACGACAGAGGGCCAAGCGCCCTGTCGGTCAAACAGAACGACGACAGAGGGCCAAGCCCCCAGTCGACAACCCAAAGGTGACAGAGGGCCAAGCCCATTGCCAACAGATTGAACAACGACAAAGTCCGCCCCCTGCCAGCACACAGAGGCGACAGGGGGCTCCGCCCCCTGCCAGCACACAAACAAAGGCAGGGGGCCAAGCCCCCTGCCGACGAAATCGCCGGCGACAGGGGGCTAAACCCCCTACAAACCCATCGTCTGTCTCAGGGGGCCAAGCCTCCCCCCGACACACCGACGATAGCAGGGGGCCAGACCCCCCGCCGATAAACAGAAAATAGCAGGGGGCGAAGCCCCCTGCCGACGAACCGCCAGCGACAGGGGGCTAAACCCCCTACCGACCCATCGTTGGTGTCAAGGGGCCAAGCCTCCCCCCCGACACACCGACTATAGCAGGGTGCCAGACCCCCTGCCGATAAACAGACAACAGCAGGGGGCGAAGCCCCCTGCCAACGAACCGCTGGCGACAGTGGGCTAAACCCCTGCCGACCCATCGTCGGTGTCAGGGGGCCAGACCCCCTGCCGGCAAACGGACAACAGCAGGTGGCGAAGCCCCCTGCCGACGAAACCCGAGCTTTAGAAAGGGGGAGGACGCCTACCTGCAGCAGTCCGGCGACAAGTCGTCGGAGAAGGAGAAGGCGGCGGTCGACGCGAGCGCGAAGGAGGGGATCCGACCACCACCAAGGTGGCTGCCGGATGGCCGATCGAGCGGTCGCCGGTCGGCGCGTCGTCGAAGCTGAGCCGGGAGAGAGAGAGAGAGAGAGAGAGAGAGAGAGAGAGAGAGAGAGAGAGAGAGAGAGAGAGAGAAAAGAGAGAATCAAGCGAGGGCAAGTGCCCTCGCCCGAGGCACCCTAACCCTTTTAAAAAGGGGGGTGTACCAGCTTCTCGAAAATTCGAGAAGCCGGATCCGGGTTGGGCTCAGATCCGGGTCTGGTTTGGATCCGGGATCGTCAGCCGACCAAGACACGTTCCTGGCGCGTGTCCGACACGTGTCAGACTCGGGGGTTTTTTTCAGACATTACATCCTTCCCTCCTTAAAAGAATTTCGTCCGCGAAATTTTATTGCGATAAGACTCAAGCATATAATTCAGGGTATTTATCCCTTGCATCAGCCTCTGGCTCCCAAGTACACTCATCGAAGCCATGGTGCCGCCATCGAACCTTAACAAAAGGTATCGTCCTGGATCTCGTTACTCGCTCGCAACGATCAACAATCTCCACTGGTTTTTCCTCGAATGTTAGGTTATCGCGAACATCCACGTCGCCAAAGCAAATAACATGGGAAGGATCGTGGACGTACTTCCGTAACATAGACACATGAAAGATGTTGTGAATTTGAGCATATTGTGGAGGTAACACCACCCGATAGGCCGTTGCACCTATCTGCTCCAAAATCTCGAAAGGTCCAATATATCTGGGACTCAATTTCCCTTTCTTTCCGAAACGGAAGACACCTTTTGTCGGAGATATTTTAACAAACACCATATCTCCAACTTTAAAGGAAAGCTCTCTACGACGACGATCGACATAACTCTTTTGTCGGCTCAGAGCAGTACGAAGACACTCCCAAATACGCTGCACTTGTTGGGTATAGTGCTGGAGCACAATGGGTGACTCAAGCCTTCGCTCACCTACCTCCTTCCAATAAACCGGTGCTCGACACGGTCTCCCATATAAAGCTTTGTAAGGGGCCATGACGATACTTGCGTGGTAGCTATTGTTGTAGGCAAATTCGGCCAAGCATACGTGAGAATCCCACTCTCCATGTCAATCAATCATATAAGCACGTAGCATATCTTCCAGGGTCTGAATAGTGCGTTCCGACTGCCCATCAGTCTGAGGGTGGAAAGTTGTGCTAAACTTTAGTCTTGTTCCCAAAGCTTGTTGGAGCTGCTCCCAAAATCTCGAAGTGAACCTTGGATCACGGTCGGATATAATAGAAATTGGCACCCCGTGCAAACGAACGATCTCTCGAATATACATATCCGCAAGGCTGTCGAGCGACTGGCCGAGACGAAAAGGCAAGAAGTGCGCTGATTTAGTGAATCGATCAACTATTACCCATATTGCGTCGTGCTTTCTCTTCGTTCGAGGCAACCCGACAACGAAATCCATAACGATATCCTCCCACTTCCATAGCGGGATCTCCATTTGCTGCATGACTCCACCCGGTCGCTGGTGTTCGATCTTAACCTGTTGGCAAGTCAAACATCTAGACACGAACTCTGCTACCTCACGCTTCATGCCGCTCCACCAAAAATTCCTCTGCAGATCCTTAAACATTTTTGTGCCCCCGGGATGGATGGTATACTTCGATCCGTGCGCTTCGGTCAAAATTTCCTTCTTTAGGACCAGGTCACTAGGGACCCAAAGGCGATCTTTAAACCAAACACTACCGTCCTCCTTCAGACGAAACGAAGAACTGTCCTGAGCCGCACTCGCCTTAAACACTTTATAGCGTGGATCAATCCTCTGCCCAGTAATAATCCGGGCAGACAACTCCGGAAAGACTATGAGGTTTGATAAGTGCAACAAGCCTGTTGAAGAAAAGAAAGGTTTCCACGAGACGAAATCCTCGATCATCTTCCACTCAGCAGCCAACGTGCTAACCAAAACTCCAGAGGATTTGCGGCTAAGGGCGTCCGCTACAACATTCGCCTTTCCTAGATGGTAGGAAAGCGAAAAATCGTAATCCTTAAGAAACTCGAGCCATCGTCGCTGACGCATATTTTGATCCTTTTGAGAAAAGAGGTATTTGAGACTCTGATGGTCAGTGAAAGCTTCGAACTGCACACCATATAAGTAATGTCGCCATACCTTTAATGCGAAGACTATCGCGGCTAACTCAAGATCATGCGTAGGATAATTTTTTTCGTGCGGTTTGAGCTGACGAGAGGCATATGCTATCACCCGACCGTTCTGCATAAGAACCCCGCCCAGGCCCGTGCCTGAGGCATCGGTATAAATCATGAATCCTTCCTGGCCAGACGGCAAGGCCAGGATAAGAGCAGAGGTAAGTCGCTCTTTCAGGGACCGAAAACTTGCTTCGCAACTATCGTCCCATACAAACTTAGTCTCTTTCTTCAGCAGCTTGGTCATAGGTTGAGCAATCTTGGAGAAGTCCTGGATAAACCGGCGGTAGTATCCAGCTAATCCCAGAAAGCTTCGAATGTCACGCACATTTCTTGGTTGTTGCCAGTTCAGCACGGTCTCAACCTTCGTAGGATCCACGGACACCCCATCCTTCGAGATGACGTGCCCAAGAAACATCACTTCCTCGAGCCAAAATGGCACAGGCTGGCATATGCTGCTCAGCCACGACCACGTCTAATTCTGGCAAGTAGGTGACGCAAACTGTATTCTTCCCAATCAGATTATAAACATCTAAAGTAGAGTCTAACCGAGATACAAGCAATTTCAATTGTGCAGCAAAACTTGCAGAAACAAACGTGTGAGTGGCACCATAATCGAAAAGAACAAAAGTTGCACGATCTGCAACTAAAATCGTACCTTGCACGAGATCTCCTCTAGTCAACTGCTCGGCCATAGCTGTGTAGACTCGTGCAGGAGCTTTCTTCACACCGCTGGTCTGTGGTTGTTTTGGCTGGGTCGGCGGCGGTGCCTGCAGCTGCAGGGGAGGCTGGGACGCACCACTGGCCTGCCTAAATTCGTTTGTCGCCTTTTTGCTGCAATCACGGATGTAATGGCCCATCTTGCCACAATACAAACAACCGCCTGTCTCGCGGGGACAAGGCTGGCCTGCATGAAATCTCCCGCATTTACCGTAAGCTCCACTAGGAGGTCGTCGTGGCAGACGGTACTGGTTCCGCTGCCTTTTTGCTGGGGGACTTGACAGTTTTGCTCCTTCAATCTTCACCGGCAGAACTGACTGCTTATCTTCTTCGATTTTGACCGGTAACAACGGTTGCTTGGCTGCATCCTCCTTCGATCACCACCCGTCGAAGGCGGCTTCCGGGTTTGGATGCTCTTCGAACGCTCCCAGTCATCATTGAGGAAAGCAGCTGTCTCGACAGCCGCTGCTAAGGTTGCAGGCATACTAGTAAGGACTCGGTGTTTGAGTCCTTCCTTCAGGCCTCAAATAAATTTCCTTGCCTGCTCACGCTCATCTTCGAAGAGGTTGGGGCAATGCCTCTCCAATTGCTGAAACTTGACCGCATATTCATTCAAAGTCAAGTTGCCCTGACACAGCTCCAAAAACTTGATCTTCTTTTTCTCCCTTGCATGAGGGGGAAAATAATTGTCAAGAAATGCTTTTTTAAAAGTTTCCCAAGACACAGTGTCAAGGCTCGAGAATCGAATCCTCCGTGTGGTATCCCACCAAATACAAGCCTCGTCCTTTATACGAAAGGACCCAAATAAAGTCTTTTCCTCCTCAGGAACTATGAGGACGTCGAAGACTCGTTCGACCTCACTGATCCAATATTTTGCCGCATCCGGGTCTGCTCCACTGGAAAAAACAGGAGGATCCAATTTTAGGAATTTCTCGAAAGAGACCCCCTGCTCAGGAGCCTGACTTCTTTGCGCAGTCCCTTGATTCCGGATCGCTTCGGCTAACGCATTCAGAGAATCCATAATGAATCCCCTGCGTTCAAGTCCGTCCTCTGACAAATCCTCATCTGGTCGACGAGCCATCCTTAAAAATAACCATAAAGTACGTCAGAATACACCAAGACAATTAAGAAACAAATGATATTTTATATATATCTTCAAGTCACCGCACATACAAAATCCCAGCAATGCTGGTATATAAGCCAAAAGAAAGAACTTATCCGCATGAGAGTTCGCAGCTTCTCTTACAAAAATTGAACAAAAATTTACAAACACTCCCTTCTAGGGACGTTCAAACTGTCGCAAGTACTCTCTCTTATTCCCCGTACGCCTAAACCTGCGTCGAGGGACAAAAGGGAGTGGCTCATCTGGGGGAACCTCCACATCATACATCAGAGTCAAAGGTGTGTAATCCAGTGAAACCGAACTGCTTGTGGACGAATCTGAAATGTTGATTGGAAAATCAACACTAGGAATTGGGAGAGCAGGGTCCTCTGAGATCACTGGGGGCAAAGGTTGTTCGAGGGCCTCCAAAGGTAGATCTGACACATTAAGGCCAGGGATGGCGGCTTCAGCAGCATCCTGGACGGCAGTTGCCCTATCATGCTCCTCTTTAAGGAGACAAAACTCTAAGGTGTGTCCGGACTCACCGCAAAAGACGCACTCAAGTGGTACTAGGATGGGACCACTACCATCTGAGAATTCTGGCGTAGCTTGCCGATCTGCCTGGATTTGCGAGGGTAGATGTCCTCCCATTCGAACATATACCGAGGACCAGGTTGCTGCCAACGGTACCTAAAATTCTGGGGGTAGTGGGCTATCCGTCTCATCCGTGAAGGTCAGCGGGGGTGGGCGATTAGCCCAACACTCTTCCCAAGACATCCTACGTCCTCCTCTCTCAACAAAGAGACCCCTACATCTAACGGAATGAGCATGCATTCTACGACCACCCCTGCCGTGGTGGCCACTCGGACCAGCTGACGGATCCATCACACACAGAAGTACTGATCAAAGTAAAAGCAATGCATTAATTTTATCAAAGCAAGAAAATTAAATGTCTACTTACAGTGTGGTGGAAAGCTCGATAATCAAGGCTCAACCATTCTCGTCCTGGCTCTGATACCAAAAGTTGTAACGCCCCAGAAGTTCAACTTGAGAGAAAAAGGTTTGCATAGAAATACCTTCGAAAATCAGAGTTTGCAGCAAAGATTTTTAAAGATACCAAAAGATTTTTAAAACACAAGTCAATTCTTATGGGTACGTTAGCAAAAAGACTCAGCGCAAATACAAGCTCATTTTCTAAACCAAAATAGTGAATAGAGGATAGAAAAAGTACATTCATAAAAGAAAGGGTTTAATTTATACAAGGCAGAAGGGTGTCCACCCCAAAACAACAAAAAGTACAAAACCCAAATAGCCAGCATGTCGACGAGAGAGGCAAAGCTTTGACCACGTAGCTTCTGCACCACCACCAATAAGAAGAGCTACCTATCACCTACACCCATAAAGAATGGGGTCAGTTCCTGAAAACTGGTAGGTACGCAAAAGGAATAAAATGAACAAATCTAAAGCATGCTTGAACAGAAGCAAGCAGAAACAAATACAATCTACGCAACTGAACACCAAAGCTAACCGATATACCATAAACTCAAGCAAAGTAGTGGTACAGTGATATCAATGTAACTGTAAGCAATCATAATCAGGCTTATCACGCATACCCTCCAACTATCGCGAACAACAAACGGATAGTAAGGTGGAAACAAGCCGTACGAGAATAAATAATTGTGAGCATGCCATACTGTGATATGATTATTATCTGAACATTGTGGGTACGCACAATGTATAAACGTAGAAACAACCGAGATCCTTTCGGGGGTTCATTATGCCATGTATTTTATTATACCCTAAAGGACTGACTGAGTCCGCTCCTAAGGGAACGACCTGTGGTCGAGAGAGCAAGTCCCCAAAGGCTAGAAAGGGCCCACGAATGCATCCAACTTCTACAGAAGTGCCGGGCGACTACCACCTAGGATAACTTATGGTGACGCCATCTCCCCTACCTCCGATGACTGGGGAAGTCGAGTCTTTGCCCGAAATGGCCATGAATGGCTTGTCCACCGGAGGGTTTGTACCATCCATTCTCTCTCTTGATGAACCAGCCCGAATAAGCACGATGAAGGGTTATTCATCATCATCGCCTTGCTCTATATGCCCTGGTCTATTCGACCCTCTCGAGCATCTTGCCTGTGAAGGCGCATGTTTATCATTTAGTGAGATGTTCAAACAAAGCGGAACATGAGGCCCATTCACTTTGTGCTACGCATCATAGCATCGCACAGCACTGCCAAGAGATGTAGCTAAGTTTATAGCCACAAGTTACCAAGAATACTTAAAGGAGCTCAAGCGCTGACAGCAATTTCTAAAGGCACCTGCAAGGCAGAACAATAGCATAATCGAAGTCTATATGGCACAAGCAAGAAATGAGTCAGCATAAGTAAGGAGCCAATAAGTAAGGTGCGAAAACATAATTGCCAGGGCGCATAAAGCGCGGGGCAACAGAAAGTAAAGTGTTGTAAAGTAAATAGGACAAGGATCACGAAATCGCGTCCTTAAGTTAAAAGACAGAAAAGAAAGCCTCGGCACATATAGCGCGGCGGCAGCAGAAAGTAAAGTACTGAAAGGTAAACAGGACAAGGATCGCGAAACCGCGTCCTTGAATTAAAAGACAGAAAAGAAAGCCTGGGCACATATAGCGCAGCAGCATCAGAAAGTAAATAGGACAAGGATCGCGAAATCGCGTCCTTGAATTAAAAGTACGTACATATACGTATATAAGCAAACTGTTCAATTATCTTTTCTTTAATTCAGTTTAGTTCATTCAAAGTCCTTTCACGCAACTTTCCCCTACCTTGGGGAGTCGCGGTTTCTGCGGGCGTAAGTTCGAAGGGTCTCAGGCCACGAGACACACGGGCGCTCCGTCGTGCAACCTGCACACGCTAAAGAGGTTAGCATAAGTCAAAAGCGAAACAAGGGCCTAGCTGCCAAGCAGAGATAGGCAGGCAAGGCCCTCGACGAACAACCTGAGCGGCAGGCGGCCACCAACGACGACAAGGGGCTGAGCCCTACCGACAAACAGAAAAGATGACAGGGGGCCCCACCCCCTGCCGACAAACAGAAACGATGACAGGGGGCCCCGCCCCCTGTCAGAAAAGATCACAGGGGGCCTTGCCCCCTGCCGGCAAACAGAAACGAAGACAGGGGGGCCGCCCCCTGTCAGAAAATAGAAAAGATCACAGGGGAGCTTGCCCCGTGCCGGCAAACTGAGCAGTGACAGGGGGCGAAGCCCCCTGCCGACAGGCCGAACAACGACAGGGGGCCAAGCCCCTTGTCGGTTAAACAGAACGACGACAGAGGACCAAGCCCCCGGTCGGCAACCCAAAGGTGACAGAGGGCCAAGCCCCCTGCCAACAGACTGAACAGCGACAGGGGGCGAAGCCCCTGCCGCCAAACAGAAGCAAAGACAGGGGGCTCCGCCCCCTGCCGGCTCACAGAGGCGACAAGGGGCTCCGCCTTCTGCCAGCACACAAACAAAGGCAGGGGGCCAGGCCCCCTGCCGCCAAACTGACAATGGCAGGGGGCCAAGCCCCCTACCGACAAAATCGTCGTCGACAAGGGGTAAACCCCCTGCCGACCCATCGTCGGTGTCAGGGGGCCAAGCCTCCCCCCGACACACCAACGATAGCAGGGGGCAGACCCTCTGCCGATAAACAGAAAATAGCAGGGGGCGAAGCCCCCTGTCGACGAACCGCCAGCAGCAGGGGGCTAAACCCCCTGCCGACCCATCGTCGGTGTCAAGGGGCCAAGCCTCCCCCCGACACACCGACGATGGCAAGGGGCCAGACCCCCTGCCGACAAACGGACAACAGCAGGGGGCGAAGCCCCCTGCCGACGAACCCGAACTTCGGGAAGGGGGAGGACGCCTACCTGCAGCAGTCCGGCGGCAACTCGCTGGAGAAGGAGAAGGTGGCGGTCGACGCGAGCGCGAAGGAGGGGAGCCGACCACCACCAAGGTGGCTGCCGGATGGCCGATCGAGCGGTCGCCGATCGGTGCGTCGCCGAAGCTGAGCCGGGAACGAGAGAGAGAGAGAGAGAGAAAAGAGAATCGAGCGAGGGCGAATTCCCTCGCCCGAGGCATCCTAACCCTTTTAAAAAGGGGGTGTACCAGCTTCTCGAAAATTTGAGAAACCGGATCCGGGCTGGGCTCAGATTCGGGTCTGGTTCGGATCCGGGATCGTCAGTCGACCAAGACACGTGTCTCACACGTGCCTGGCGCGTGTCCGACACGTGTCAGACTCGATTTTTTTTTTAGACATTACACCCTGCCTCACCCCTTTTGGACAGGGGATGGAGGCAGGGATGGAGGTCCAGATTTTGAGACGGGGTGGGGGTGGAGACCTTGTCCCCCGCCCAGGTCCACTGCCATCCCTAGTTATGCAGTGTCACTCCCTTTTGAGTTGAGAACAGTTTATTTTGGGATAGACAATAGATTATAAGATGAAGTAAAAATTCATCGCTAAAATTTATTTGATTTAATTCGACATTTTTGTAATCACAAATTGCACATGGTTTTGTTGAGAACACCCATGGTATGTTGTCAATATCCTAGTTTTGAGGATTCAACATACTTTACACCCCCAACAGAAACTGCAGTATGACCAACGAACTCAACTACATGGAGAGGCTAGAAATGATAAACTTTACCATTTTTGTAGGCGTGATTTTAGCTGTTAGTTTCGCTTTCTGTGTGCTTGGAAGAACCTCAACTACCAAATGGTTCTTTACTTTCTTCCTCAATTTCTGCATCTGCATCAAATTCTTGTACACCCTCATCTTGTTCACTATGAACTCAATCCGTTACTTCTTCGATATGTGTTCTCCTCAATTTTGTGTGTTACTTGCTCACTATGATTTTCACCACCATTAGTGGGCATGCCTGATTGAACACCATCATCAGCAGCAGACAAAACCTTAGTTTTGTGCTCTCTTGAATTTAAAGCAGAATCTGAAAATTTAAGAACATATTAACACAAAGCAGTAAGAAGGAAATCTCTATTATGATAACTAATTTACAGAAACCAATAAGTAAATGTTCTAAATCATCATAAACCAATAACAAATGCCTGCAAAATATACCATTTTCCACCGAGTTCTCCTTAAAACTCAATAAGGAATCAATAGACTCCTCCAGATAAACAATTCCAATTGAATCTTTCACCTTTTTTTGGGACTTCTGCGTCACAATAAAAAAGAAATTAAGCCAAAAATGTACGATTTCAACAAATGGGTTTGCAATTTAAACAGGGTTTAGTGAAAAGAATCTGTAAAAGAAATACCTGTTGAACTACATTCAATTTGTGGGTTTCGCTCCCAAAGCTCTGAAAAAATAGTTAAAAAGAACAAAAATTATTGAATTTGAACAATATCAAGTATTCCTCAAACCAGTAATCAAGACTCAACATAAACAGATAAGATCAAGAATTGGCACAAGGAATGGGACTTACCACCGCTGAGATCTCGTCACCTAAAAACCAGGAAACCAAAAACCACAAAACTATAGAACCTAAAACTCGAGCAGAGGACAATATCTTGAGCTACATTGTCCCAGAAATTGAAAATTAACCATTAACAAGAGAAAAACAGAGAAACAACTGAGGAAGAAGGTCAACTCGCAGAAGGAAACATGCAAAATATAGTGAAAATGGACAGATCGAAAATATAAAACTCCAGACTTCAAGCCAAACATGAAGATTCATATTTCACACAGTGAAACACCATTCTCTGGATCGACCGAGAAATAGGAATCATAAATTCCATAAAAAGGAAGAATGACTAAGAACGTCATCCACGTTAAGGTCGTCATGAAACGCAAATGAAACCCTTGGGAATCCGCAAGCAAGAAACAACAACCCCAAATTGGAAGGCAAAGTGCTAAAATACAAGCAAAACGCAAAAAACTTTTAACATTCTCCACATGAAAGACACAGATTTCCAAAAGCAGAGTCGATCCAGAAATGAGACACTAGAAATAGTGCTGAAAATCCATATTCACCTGCATGGAAGGCAAAAACACTGAGATTCAAAAGAAAAGAACTCTGATTTTCACTGACGTTCTCAAAGGAAGCGAACACGAAGCTCAAATGCACAAAGATTCCCTCAAACGGACTAGATCCAAGAAAGATACTTTAAAATAACACAAAAAAACTGTTCCCGTAGAGAGAAACACGGATTTTCTTGAGAATAGACCAGTCGCCGAAAAAGGTCCACAGAAAGCAGTTTTTTTTTTTAACTGTCGAAAACTTATTTTTTTTACCCGCATTTGTCATATCAAACGAGAAGAAACCTCAAAAGCAGAGAGAAATCTAAAATGAGCCCCGATTCAAAAGGAAACACTAAAAAATGCCGCTTTTTCTTTCTCATCGAAACGACATGCCAGTGTTTTCAAATAAAAACCAACCAGAGAAGAGAAAAACACAAAACCCTGGCCTCTGAGCCAAGAGCGAACATCAAAAGCAGAGAGATATCCAAAAATAAGGCCAGATTGAAAAAAACTAACCAGTAACCAGAGAAGAGAAAAACCCTAAACCCTAGAAGATAACTGGCCGTAAGAGCGAGGCTGTAGGCACGGACCTCACCGTAAGCGAAGAAAATGTTCGAAGAAGAAGGTCGACGGAAAACGGTCGCTAGGCATGCGGCATTGCCGAGCGATCTGCCTGGAGAGCGATGCTTGGTGAGAGCCGCTGGCCTCCGATTTATAGAGACGGAGGGTATACACCTGAATTTTTTTTTCAGTGTTTTCCTCTCTCTTTCTCTCTCGCCCTTTTCTCCCCGATTTCTTTATTCCCGCGTTTCCCTCTGTCGGATCACCAAAGGACTTGCCTGCTCGATGGGTTTTCTTGCTCGCTGAATCGCCGAGAGACTCACTGGAGATGACACGGAGAGGAGAGGGAGGGAGAGAGTGCGAAAAGGGAGAAAAACCCATAGAATTTAAAAATCGGGACTGGGAAATTATAAAATTTATAAATAAAATCTATAACGACGACTCTGGACTTGTCGTCGCCCTTATAGACTTAGCAATAATGGCGATATTTATAATCGCTGTTAAAGACTTGCGTCTATAACGGGCATATCTATAACCACGACACTTGTAACGCGTTATTGCCTTGTTTTTAAAGCCGACCTTTTGGGTCGCCTTTAAAGAGTCGCAGTTAAAAACACAGTTCCTTGTAGCTAAGCTAGATCACCCCGGTGGGCAAGAGTAGGGGTGGCAATCGTGTCGGGTTGGTGGGTCAGCATACCTCAACCCGAACCCGACCAGTTTATTAAACGGGTCGGCTGTGGCAAACACGAACCCGGCCCGTTTAATAAACGGGTAACCCGACACGACCCGCCAACCCATTTAATAAATGGGTTGGGTCGGGTAAACGGGTTCTCATCAGGTTGGCGGGTCGGGTTGGCGGGTCAACGAGTTGGTGGGTTGACCCGCCCGCCTAACCCGTTTATTAAACGGGTCAGACGGGTTGGCGGGTTGTCATACCCCCAACCCGAACCCGACCCGTTTAATAAACGGGTTATAGGCGGGTTGACCTGTTTATTAAATGGGTTGGCGGGTTGTCATACCCCCAACCCGAACCCGACCCGTTTAATAAACGGGTTAGGCGGGTTGACCTGTTTATTAAATGGGTTGGCTTAAGCCCAACCCGAACCCGCCTAAGAGGCGGGTTGGCGGGTCAACGAGTTGGTGGGTTGACCCGCCCGCCTAACCCGTTTATTAAACGGGTTGGCGGGTTGGCATACCCCCAACCCGAACCCGACCCGTTTAATAAACGGGTTAGGCGGGTTGACCTGTTTATTAAATGGGTTGGCTTAAGCCCAACCCGAACCCGCCTAAGAGGCGGGTTGGCCGGTCGGGTTGGCGGGTCGGGTAGGCCGGTCGGGTCAGGTATTGCCAGCCCTAGGCAAGAGGGACCTTAAGGGTTTTTACCATCTGAAAGTCTTCCAACGTATGGTAGGTGATGTGGGCTCTTTCTCTTCCCAAAATATTAAAAAAAAGGAAAAAAATGATTTTTTTTTTCTTTTCAAATGAACGCATGGATCTTTCTTGGTATTAGCAGTGTATGGGACCAATTAGGGCTGGACAATGGGCGAGCCAAGCTGGCCCGGCCCATTTAGTGGATGGGCCACCATTGACGGCCGGGCCTGGTCAAGCTTGACCAGTCGATCAACTGCATCGGACCTGGGCCTACTACAAATCTCACAGCCTGGTCGTTAGGCTCATTGGGATTTGGACCGGATCGCGCCAGCTTACAAGTAATGGTAAATTAACAATATTTTTCATTCGTTCTCTTGAATTCATAAGTTCTTTTAACTAAAATTTTAAAAATGCAAAAGAACATAAGGGATCTATGATAGATTCATTTTTAATCACATACTTGACCCTCTCTCTCTCTCTCTCTCTCTCTCTCTTTATATATATATATATATATATATATATATATATATAAAAGGGGAGAGAGAGAGTTCACAGGACCCAAAATTTTGTCAGGTTGGGTATAAGCCGGGTTGGATCGAGTCTTTTTTTGAATACTAGGATTAGGCTCCTGCCAATACAAGGTCTCCTGCCAGACAAGCAGAGCCTCCATTGGTAAATCTAGGGTGAATTTTGAATTAGATTAATTAGTGGCATGTGGGCTTGGTTTATATGGTAAATGGTAAATGGTCAGTAGCCATAAAAAAAAAGGGGTCTTTCATTCAGAAGGACCCAGTAATAGTGAGGACCACCCCATAGAAAAGTATAGTAACGCTACATTCATCTCAAAACGGTCTTATTTTAATTTTATTTTTTTTAAAAGCAAGCTAGGGTTAAGCAAACCCATGCTAATTATACAACTATACCATTGGGTTTTGAACTTGCAACGTCCCAACACAAGTTGACCAACACTAGCCGCTCCTACCAAATAAGCCGAGGTCCCATTGGGGGATCAAATCGGTGCTGATTAAGGAAGAGAGAGAGAATCATATTGTATATATATGACGTTATATTGCATCACAACTGAACATTTGAGGGGAGGGAGGTGTGAGTGGAGCAACTCTCACACATCTCATGGTTCCAAAGCAAAATGTGAGGAGTTACCATCACAAAGCTGATCGGCTGCAAACATCGGGAGATCCAAAGGGCAGTGGTGGCACTGTTTGTGCTCAAGGCGTATGCGAAAATGCAAGAGGGGATGCATTTCAGTGATCATGGGGGGATAGATTAGGGATGTCAACGGCTCGGGTTTGGTTCAGACCCAGGTGGAACCAGACTTGGATCAGATTTTTAGGTATGTTATCGGATTCAGACCCAGGTCTAATCAGGTCTACTATAAGAGAAACTATACTCAGACACATAAAATAATATTGTTTATCATTTTTATATTGAAAAATGATGGGTCTTAATCGGAACTCGGGTCAGACCCGAGTCTGGTATAAAATTTCACAAACTATACTTGGATTCATGTATTAATGAACCTTCGGGTCCGGACCTGGGTCTCAATCGGGTCTTCTTATTTGTCACCATACCCAGACCCTATAGGGTTTGGTCTGGTTAAACCAGACCCATTGACACCCTTAGAGCTCAGATTAAGACCAGCAATTTTTCAATGTAAAAATGCTAAAAAAATATGGTTTTACCGAGTATGATCCGGGTCTGGTTCATGTAGTTCTTATCAGGTCTAAGTATGGATTTTCTTGAAGTCAACCCGATTTGACATGGGTTCGGACCCGATACCATACCCAAAAATCAGGTTCAAGTCTTATCCCACCCTGATCGAAACCAAACCCGACCCTTGACACCCCTACTTACTATAAATAAATACATGCACATATATATATATATATATATATATATATATATATATATATATATATATATATATTAATGAAATGATGATTGAAGAGGTGTACAATCATAAAATGGTACGTGATGACATCCAAGAGGCAGTACATAGTATCACATCTGACATGACAACTATCTTTTTAAACTTTTGTGTTGCAGACTGATCAAACAGTTAGTATTTGGACCAAATGAGGTCATCATGATTGATACCTCTACTCATAGTGAAAAGATCAGGTGCAACATGATTGCACAAATATTTGTGCATTAAGCACCTGATCACCCTCCCTAACCGAGGGGAGGGGTTATATCAAAGGAGGAGGCCAAATGAATTTAAAATAATAATAATAAAAAATGAAACAAAGAAAACAAACAAAAGGCTGAGACTGAAAATGGTAAACCTGTTAGATTCAGTGCTTTTTAGTTAGGGCTAAGACCTGACCCTTCTAGGTAGAGTCTGCCCTGGTTCGTATGGACTTTTGGATTAAGGCTTGGTTCTTTGTTTTTATAGTTATTCTTCCTGACGTCTATGAACTGGCCAATTTTATCATGTTTAGCATGAACATTTTATTACTCTTTCACTGTGTGCTCATCAATTTACTGAAGATATAAATATTTAGTGGATTAGAAGACTAATAATAAATTGTTAATGCTTGTGGTGCAACTGTTCTAAATTTAAAGTTGTAGATTATACATCTAGAGACTGGCTTGGGCACACTAGGATTAATCAAGTTTCCTTTTTGCCACTTATCTCCCAAACTCTTCTAGACCCTTTCTTGATACGCCTACAGGATCAGAGACCTAACCATGCTGGTTCTGCCTACCGTACTTATGTTCACTGTCTAGGCAGCGTAAAATTTCGTGGGTTTACCCCTTGCCCACAAGGAATCACCACACTTCAACTTGCGCAAGGGGTGATGTTTATGAGATTTGAACCTAGACTGCTTGCCTAGCAGCCTAAGCTCCATCCCACCATGTCAAACCCTTTTGGGTCTTGGAGACTCATTTAAAAAATATACTTGCATGAGTTTTTTACTTAATGCAAGCATGTAGATATGTTTATCATTGGTTATTTATGGGCAACCATGCTTTGGATTTAACAGGGATTTTTTATTTTTAATTGATCAATTTATTTTTTAATGTGAACCGTTCAATTTTTTTTTTAGCTAAAAACATATCTAAACATGAAAAATGTTTAAAGTAATACATGACTTCTACTAAATAAAGTATAGAGATCACACCTACTTATTTGGACTAAACAAAATACACATGCAACTATGTTTCTAAAAAAGTTCTAGGAAGATAATGGTTTGGAAGGTACACATTTCTCTATTTGCCATAATTGATTTGACCTAAAATCTAATTAGAATCTCACATTGCAAGTTATTTTGACTCAATCAAACCTCAGATTTACTCAGCATGGTCAATTTAGTTGGAATTTGGATCATGTTTTTTAGTTGAAAAAAAATGATGCATTTTAGTGCCGTTGATTCTTGAGTTGCCAAAGAAACCTCTTTACAGGTCATATTATGGTGATCCCTAAATAAAAACATGCAAAACACATTCGTTAAATATGACAAAAGAAACAAAAAAAAAAACAAAAAACAAGATTAATTACTAAGTCAATTGTGTTCATAGTCTACTTTCTCAATATATATATATATATATATATATATATATATATATATGAACCTGCTGAGCGAACTTTTAAGACTCACATGAAATGTCTTTTATTTTTGTTAAGCATACTTGAGCGAGAGTAGTACGGAGATGGGTGAGGGTGGCTCGCATGAATTGTCAAAATGACTACAAATGCATTATGAATCAAGGCGCGTACTGGATCCAAGTCACTTCTCTTTTCAAGTCCCAACTCTAGAATGCTGTTGGCACTTTGTATATAGCATGACATTGGTCCAGCTTGTAAGAACCACCTGTGAGCCACACTAATAATTTCATGTTTGGATACACATGAGATGAAATTCCTAAAGAAGCACAAAATTTGCATGTTTCAGATTCGACGCTCACAGTTTGGGCGTTCTGAACTCCGATTCAACAGAGCTTTTGATAGAAAGCCAGATCACCAGGTATTCTGATTCGATCCAGACACAGGGATGAAAATATTTCAATAAAGACTTCATTTAATACTCTGTCCAGTTTCCAGATCTATCCCTTTCTTGTTATACTTGAACATCACTTTGTTTCATTTGTCAAATTATCTTGTCTATTTGACATCAGTAATGAAAAATCAATAATAAAGAAGTGCCAATTTATATAATGTAGAGATATATTAATACTTACCTCGTACAACCAGACATGGGTGGATCTGGAGGGTTGTCAGGTTGCCCCAAATGGGTCTGAATCCTTTCAGGCATGGACCTGGCTTGACTATGTTTGGCCAGTAAATGGGACCACGTATCTTTTATGTAATTAAGAAATTGAGTAAGGAATTACTCAGATTGGTCTGGGTCATGCCCATTCTAGTCTGCATACACCTTCATTGGAGTGTTTGGATCTGGATCAGTAAGATTCCCCAAATGTTAAACTGAATGTTCATCCATTGGACTGTCCTCAGCACAAGCGATTCACAACCATGCTGACAAATATTGTGGTATTCTCAAAGAAAATAAGATACTTTTTCACACGTTCTAAATGCATAACATATCATGATATCTTCAAAGTACCGTGATATTGTATCCTTTAAATAAATATATACTTATTTTTTTTCCTTTTTCTTATCTATTAAAATTTTATATTTATTCAATTTGTTGCAAGATTTTCTTGATTTTAAAACCTGTTATGAAAAAAAATCACAAGTGTTCGACTTAAATAAATAATCATCATAACTTCCCATACATGAATACTAATTTCTGATCAGTAGGGATGTACAAGCCGATCCAGCTCGAGCTTGGCTCAGTCTCAGCTCGGCCCATAAATGAGCCGAACTTGTACTACCTATGAGTCTCGGACCGAGCAAACAAGCCGAGCTTGATCGGCCTACTGAGCTCGATAAGGCTCGGTTAAGTTTTTTGGCATTTTGAACATGCCCTGACCTGACTTGACTCTCACTACAAGAAAAACATGTATTAGCGACAGACACTATCCGTCGCTAACGTGTTTAGCGATGGATTAGCAACTAAAAGTGTTCAACGCATTATCCTAGTCGCTAAATTGCGACAAAATTTATCTGTCGTCAATCCGTCGCTAAATAAGCATTGATTTGGTTTTGCGACTGAATAAATTTCGTCCCAAAATATCAAAAATTCATCGTTGAATATTAGCGATGGATATTATCCGTCACAAAATTTTAAAAAAAAAATAAAAAAAAAGAGCCCTGAGGCGTGCACCTCATACGCCTTTAGGTGCATGCCTCGAGGCGAGGCACTCCTCAAGCCGAGGCATACCTCCTTAATGGCAGGCGGTGGTTCAGCCGCCGCGCGACCAGCATTGAGGATGCGGGCGATGTTGCTCCGGACGGTGCAGGATAGGGCGAGAAGCTCCTTCCTCCGCAGCTGTGGGGCTACGGCGACGGCTCGCAAAACTAAAAAAAAACCTTGGTCAAGTATGATCCACAATAAACTGGGTCTCAAACATAAGCCCAAGAAAAAATTTTGTCACGTCGGGGGGAACCCCCGGACCCCCATCTTATAAGAAAAATATATGATACTGCTAAATAGTATAATACCGTGGTGATTCAATCATGCAAAGATTCGAACCATGTATTTAAAGTCGTCGTGTAAAAATGCATTGTTGATATCAAATTGATTGAGAGCTCAATGTTTGATGGTGTCTACAACCATGAGGCACCGAATAGTGACGAGCTTAGTGACCGGAGCAAATGTTTTGTGATAGTCAAGACCTTCAATCTGTGTATAACCTTTTGCAATAAGGCATTCTTTATAATGCTCAACTGGCCCATCTGATTTGTACATCACTTTGTATACCCATTTGCAATTGATGGGTCGTTTACTTGGTGGAAGGTGTGTAACCATCCATGTATGGTTATCTTCAAGTGCACGAATTTTGGTTGTCATGGCTTCCCTCCAATGATCACACCCTATGGCTTGGGCAAAGGTTTTTGGTAAAAGCTACTAAGAAGGCACAATGAGATAGAGAAAATTTAATATAAGTAAAGTAATGAGAAAGAGGATACCTTGTACCTTTCTAATGAACACTTACAGCGTCTGATTGGGGCAAGCAAAATGCACCATAGCATTTATAATCCTGAAGATGAGTAGGTAGTGCTTTGTTAATTTTGAAGGAACACCAAATAGGTATAGCAAATCCAGAAAGAGTCAAAGGAGGACTTGGAGAAGCTAGAGGGATAGAAATAAGTAGTGATGGACTTGAACAAATTTGGAAAATCGGTATATTATCGTGAATATCAATTGTTTGGAGTGAATGGGAGACATATGATGGAAAACCAGAAGATAAGATGGGTAAGACAATGTCTCCAGAGTTAGATGGCACACATGAAGTAGATTGAAAAGGAAAAATGTGTTCATGAAAAATCATGTTTCTGCTAGTAAAAATAGCGTGGGACTCAAGATCATATAAGCGGTAAGCAGTTTAGCCATTCCAAGAAAGACTTATTTTCTTGCTCTACTATGAAATTTGTAGGAGTGATGAATGTTATAAGTATAACACAAGTATCTAAAAACTTTAAGGTGTTGGTAATTAGTACTTTTATGAAATAAATCATCGTGTGGGATTTTCTCATTAAGGGTTGTGTGGGCAGACTTCGGGTCTTGGGGACAATGTTATGGTCTTGAAGGGCGATCCATTTATTCGGACCAATGGCGGAGCCAAAAAAAATTTGATGGAGGAAGAGTCATTCATGGAGAGATAAAACTTAAATAAGCCTTTGAATTAAAATAATAATTGTTACAAACACAAACAACTAAATTTATGAACATAATAAGATAAAACCTTAAATTGTACTTTTAAACTAAAATAAAGATTGTTCACTTAAGAAATACAAACAATTAAATTCATGAAAATTTTACACCGAGCATCTTCTATTTTTCACATTTTGAAAACAATTCATAATTGCATCATCACTGATGGTATCAAATGTCTCCTTCTCTATGTAAGTAACCAAAGCATCATTGATCCATTCATCTCACATTCTATTACGTAGACGACTTTTGTTATTGTTTATAGCTGAAAATGCTCTTTCAACACTTGCTGTTGCAACTGGCAAAGTTAATGTCAACTTAATCAATAGATACACATGAGAAAATACAATGTGCTTTTGAGTTGCTACCATCATCTCTAATAGCTCTGCTAAAGATTTTAAACTTGAAAATTGATCACAATTTCGCATTTCTGCAATATATATATATATATATATATATATATATATATATATATATATATATATATATATATATTCAATTGATTTTCAAGTCTAATTATGTTTACTCTAGAAATTGTGCTTATTGAGCTGGTTGATTTGTTCATGATAGACTACTCACAAATTGTGTGATTAAAAGAAGGGGTTTTTTGACTATCTAGCCAGTGCATCCTTTGCAAAACAGATGAGGAAAATGCACTTCATTTGTCTACCTAAGATTTGATATCAATGTGTAACAAGATTATGGATTGGCATCTTATCATTTATATTATAAATTTTGGGATTCCTCTGAATACAAATCTGAATATTTTCTTTTAAAAAAAAATGCACTAGGAACCATTATTCTAGGAAAACTTGGAATTTCAAAAGCAGTATGGCCTTGTTTGGACTGCCAATTGATGGTAGTTAAGGATGCAAACACAAAATAAATAGTTCTCATGATTTTGGAAAATTCATGTGCATGTCTTGTTGAAAAAATAGTTTCGAGAAGGTGACCTGTAAAAGGATGGATGCATACTGAAAGCTTGGAGGCACGCTATGAAGCACTCTCTGAAAAGCGACAATCACTCCTTCCCACTGGTATAAAATCTGGTTTAGTAGGGTACAATGTGCTTTTGGGATACAACTAAACCTCCACCAAACTCGCTGATGCAGATGCCTACGAGCCCGAGGGACATGGGTTACGAACACCCACATAACCCAAAACGAGACTACAACATGTGCAAATATATTTTAATAATATACCAAACATAGAGCAAAAAATCCAGTTTATTTTAACACGTTCAGGCACATTGATCTTTGAGGCACTTCACCGAACACTTAGTGAGCGCCTCTTAAACAGAACTTTGGTATGATAAACAACGATTTATATAGAATTCTCAAAACAGATTTATGATAATCAATATATAAAACACATATTTAGTTTAACAAATCTAATTTCCATTTCCACATTCAAGAGGCATAACACTCTGAATATATAAGTGTAATCAGAATTTGTCGTCCAAACTATTTCACAAATCAGTCTTGACGAGCTCAAACCTCTGTTCAACAATAACAGGAATTTGCAAGGTAATATAATGCATAAAAAAACAGATTTCATGGATAAAATAACATGAAAACACATTCAGTCATAAACGAGACAAGAATGGATGCCAAAACCGAATTCAACTAGAACAGTTTGGCTACGATTTTAGTAAAAATGACTCAACAGGCTTGACGCCCAGCTTAAACAAACATTCTGGTCTAGATTAACAGTTTGGGAACAATAGAAATTAAACCCAAAACAGATTCAGCATTAATGATAATAGAACTAAATGCAATCAGATTGGAAACACATAAATCAGTTGGGGTTTACCTGCGGCTGCAGGAGGCGCAGGTGCTCATCGTGACAAGGTTGGCGCGAGGGATCAGGCCATCGGCTCGCCGAAAATCACAAAGGGGGAAACCGAGAGGGGAGGGAGCAGGCGCACGGCCGGCGATGGCCGTTACGGGAGGTGAGGAGCACGGCCGGCAATGGCCGTTACAAGAGGTGAGGAGAGGAGCACGACCAGCGATGGACATTACAGGAGGTGAGGAGCACGGCCGGCGTTACGGGAGGTGAGAAGCACGGCCGGCGTTACGCGAGGTGAGGAGCATGACCAGGACCGGCGATGTCCGTTACGGGAGGTGACTCAGGTGAGGAGCACGGTCGACGATGGCTGTTACAGCCTACAGGAGGTGAGGAGGAAGGGGGAGGGCGGTGCAGGGAAAGGCATTGTCCCTTCCCCGCGACTCTACTCCCTTAACTCTATTGGGTTCTCGGATCGGGGTTGGGTCCGGCCAATACGAATTTTTGGGGTGGGCGACCGCCCACCCATGCCGACCCCTGGCTCCGCCACTGCTCTACAGTACCTAACAGAAAACCCAAAGAAAAACAGGCCAGCTCAAACTCATAAAGCATTCCCCAAGAAAATCAAAACAATCAAGGCAGTGTCCTTCCCAAAAAGATCAAAACAAACAACCTCACAGACCCGCACAAATGATCCAAAAAGTTGGTCGTCCTCCATTCATAGAACCAGTCAGCAACCTACAGGAGGGTAAGAACCTCGTGCGTCACTTCCCATAGAAAACATCAAATGGGCGCAGAGCATAGTTGCTGCTTAGGGAGCGTTTGTGTTACTGAAGATAGCTTCATGGTAGCTTTTATCGTGGAGCTCTCTTCTGCAAAAGCGGAGTCCGTCCATCCCCACCAAAACCATTATCGCGAAAAGGAAGAGAAACGTTAAAACCGAGCTCCTCTTTCTAAAGAGAAAGAAAGAGCTCGCGTTTGCCTCATGGTTGTAGAGCCTGCAAAAATGCACGCAGTTGTGTGTTGCTGCAAAAAGCCTTTATTTTTCCGTGATATGCAAACACACCCTTAATCAGACTTAGGGATGACAATGGGCCGGGAGAAAACGGAGCCCCGACCCACCTCGCCCCATTTGAACTAGGGATGGAGGACATGTAACGAAGATGAAGGCTCTGATGAAGGTTAAAATCAAAACCGGTGTGAGGATGAAGGGTGAAAAGTCCATCTCCACCCTCGGCCATGACTGTCATCCCTAACCAGACTTCCTCTCTCTCTCTCTCTCTCTCTTATTTGGGATTCCCCCACATGGAACCTACCTCTCTCTCTCTCTCTCTCTCTCTCTCTCTTTGGGATTCCCCCACATGGAACAAATAGGATATATGGCAAAGAACAATGTTGTCGGCCGATACTTATCATATTGGCAGAAAATCGATACCATGCTAATTTGAATATGTTATTTTTTAATAAATATAAGAATACTTAAAATTATTTTTTTAATATTATTTTAACCATTTTAACACGTTTCACGTTCTGCTTGACAAAAAAAAATTAATTATTTTTTAATCGATTCAGAACCATCCACTTGAGATTCGGATTCACGATTCAGGGCCGATAGCGATACTGACAACATTTGCCAAGACTCGCCCTTTTTCTTTTCCCTCTAATAAATTGCTTCCTCTTTTCGTCGTCTTCTGGGAGACCCTTGAATCGACCGTTAGTGAAGCTTTTTTTTTCAACTTTACATATAGAGGCTGGCACCTGAGGCCCAACCTTCTTTAACTAATAACCAACCGCTTGTGGTCAATACTCCAAAGACTCAAAACTGAGCCCTCATTGCAGGTTCTATATATTGAAATGGGAGGCACTGGAACCCAACCGACTGGGTTTTGATGTGTAAATGAGACCCCAGCCAAGGCGACCTGACCATGACAGGTTAAAACTTTATTCAGTAGGTGTAGACTCAGACCATGTGAACCGTGCATGTGCACAGTGGCAGTCACCTACCTTCCCCTCTCTTGGTCTTGGTGCTTCCGAACTGCCACGCCGCTCATGTGACTTTTTTTTCTTTCTTTACCGTATCTGTTATTATTTGAATTGCATTGACTGAACCCCACCTGGGGACTTGGGTACCCCTTGCATCGCCCCACCACCTCTCTCTCTCTCTCTCTCTCTCTCTTGTATTCTCTCTCCAACAAGTTGTAAATTCAATAAACAACCGCAGCAATGATATTTTTTCTCTCTCCCCACCTTGGTAATCAGACTGCATGATACGCTGGTTCTGTGTGTGAAAGAGAGCGTGAGGGCGGCAAGTCCGATCCATGAGTGCACCTTCTGATGGGCGGTGATGACGGCGACGACGACGATCATGGAAGCAGAGAGAGCGACGCACCACCACCGGATGGGCGGCAGCGAGTTCTTCGTGTGCTTCACCTCCCGGCCATCCTCCTCTTCCACCACCACCACCTCCATGCGCCTCAAGACCAGCGGCAGCGTCAGGGGGACGTCCAGCCCCATGCTGTTCTCCACAGGCAGGAGGAGGAACGGTTCCGGCTTCGAAACCCAAGAGCCCACCTCCCCTAAGGTGACGTGCATAGGCCAGGTGAGGGTGAAGACCAAGCAAGGGACGAAGAAGATGATGAGGGTCGGAACAGGTGGTGGTGAAGAGATGAGTTTGACCAGGAGAGACCACCAACGCGAGCATGAGGACTGTCTTCCCCACAGGAACCAACGTTGGGGTCAGATCTTTGGCTTCAGAAAGGAGTTCACCTGCTTCCTTCCCTGTACCGGCGGTGGTGGTGGCAGTGGGAGGGCTCCGGTGGCGATGAAGGATGATAGCAAGCAGAGAGATGGCGTGTCGACGGCTTGTGGAGCGGTGTTTGCCAAGTGGTTGATGGTTCTGCAGGATGGTGATGAGAAGAGACTGAGAGAGGAGATGCCCACTGTGGGTGATGCTGCAGTGGATATGACGAGGGCTGTGGTGGTGTTGGAGGAAGAGGAGGAGGTGGTGATGAGGGAGATGGAGATTTGTTTCAAGGAGGGTGGGAAGGATGGAGAGGGAGAAGAGGAGGAGGAGATCGTGGTGCCACCAAAGAATGCTTTGTTGTTGATGAGGTGTAGATCTGACCCGGTGAGAATGGCTGCTCTGGCTAACCGGTTTTGGGGGTCGCCTGTTGTTGGTCAGCATCATGAAGAAAATGATGATGAAGAGGAACGAAAGCTAGAAGATTGTGAGAATGGTGGAGAAGAGGGGGATGAAGAAGGGAGGGTAGAGGGGAAGAGAATGGAGGAGGAGGAGGTGATGGTGATGGCGAGGGAGGAGAAAGAAATGGAGGAACAAGAGGAGAATGAAGTTGTAGAAGATGAAAAGGATGGCGAAGTGTTTTTGGAGCTCCAAATACAAGAGAAAGGAGGAAAGGAAATGGAAAAAGAAGGGGAAAAGGAGGAGGAGGAGCAAGAGTTGAAACAAGAAGGTGAACAAAAGGAAGAGGAAGAGGAAGGAGAGCAAAGTGGAGTCCTGGAAGAAATGGGTTTGGAGACTAAGGAAGATGGTTCCCAACCTTTACACAAAGAAGAATCTGGTGAACCCCAATCGGAGGAAAATGAAGGGAAGGATGAAGAAACGGAGGAAGGAGACACTCTCCAAATAAATGAATCTCTAGATTGTAAAGATGCATCTCAAGACCCAACTTTAGAGAGAAAAGAAAAAGAATGTGGAAAGCTTCTAGAGAGAGTGGAACCACCCCAAAAGGGCACCAACCCACAAGGGGAAGAGAAGGAAGAAACACAGGGAACCCACCAAACTTTCACAGTTTTGGAAGGTGAACAAGAGGAGGAAGAAACTGGAGACTGTGGGATTGATGAGAAAAGAGAGAGAAAGCAAGAGGAGGGGGAGCAGGAGGGTGAGAATCCTCTGCCAGATAGCCTCTTGCTGATGATGTATGAACCGAAATTATCTATGGAGGTGTCGAAGGAGACATGGGTGTGCAGTGGGGACTTCCTCTGGCACCGGCCGAGACGCCATGAGAGGAGGAAACGCCAAGGGAAAGCAGAAAGGGCGAAGGAGAAGAGGAAGGAGGAGGAGGAAGAGAGCAGGAAGAGGGTGAGCACGGAAGTGTGCCCGCAGAGGAGATCGACCTCCATGGTGAAGACGATCGAGAACAAGATGGGGAACGCATACGAGCCGTTGGTTCTGACTCGCTGCAAATCTGAGCCGTTGAGATCGACTCCCTCGGTTAGCCTCCCGCCGGAGACTTGCATCTGGAAAGAGAGGAAGGGGTTGGGGTTCTGAGACGGTGGGCGACGTTTCCGGCTCATGGCGGCCGTCGCCGGTGTAGTTTTTTTTTTTTTTGCACATTTTGTCTTCTTTTCTTTTATTTATTTATCTCTTTTATTTCCTTTTTCTGGTTGTATTTTTCCTTTACTATCTTTTGGTTATTGCAACTTTGGTGTGCCTCTTTTTTCCCTATTTAAAGGACATTTATTTAGGATGATTTGTCCCTTTTACCTTCTTCATGTGACTTTGGCATCAACATTTGTTACCAAATAAACTATGTAGCTCATATGTTTGGGTTTTGATTTACAAAAGCTAAAAATACCCCCCCCCCCCCCCCCAAAAAAAAAAAAAGAATTGCAAAAGCTAAATAAAACGGTTAAAAAGCAAGTTGTTATTAGAGAATTAGAGTAAGGCACTAGATCGTAATCATAGGAAAAAAAAGGTACTAGATAATAAATATTAATCAATATTTTTTCAATATATATGGAAAGTTATTGGTTACTTAGCACCTATTACCGTACCCTCTTGGAAAAACCATTTTGTTTTTCTAACAGTTTGTTGATTTTTTTTTAGATTAAAGTCTACAGATGATATACCTAATTTATTTATCTTTTTTTATGATGAGGAACCCTTGCCGAAACTAGGGAAAATCCCCGAGTAGAGCCCCACAACCACCTTGCCTTATGTGGCCCACCTCTGAAAGCTACGGACACACCCATGTGCTAGCGGGGTTTGATCTGGGGTCTTCAACTCAACGCCTTCACAACCACCCCTCTGGATCCGATATGAGTCGGGATGGGGGCATACCCAATCCATTGACAGCCCTAAGATGGCTAGTAACAACACAGTCTATCAGTTCTGTTGTGATCCTAGCGATGAACCATGTTACATTTCATAAGCAAGGTACAAAATGAAACGTTGACACGTGCACAAAATCAATTGATTTTTCTTCAGCAAATGAAAAGGTTTAGGATATTTTTGGAAATGCATCTACAGAAAATTACCTACAGAACGGGTCGAACTCTCAACCTCCTTCAACATGAAACCCTTAAGCTAACTCAGGTGCATGGGATCCTTGTGGGCTAGAGACACGCGTATCTATCTGTACATAACGACCAAAAAAATGAAAATCAAAAAAGAAGTTGCGCCAAACATGCGTGAACTTCAGTGTTTTTTCTTTATATATATACGAAACAGGGTATCACCTGACGCTCCTGGCGTACAATGCGGTTGGACGCACCAGGGGGCATCCGCGTTTATTTTTTTTCCAGTTTTGGGACCTTTTCAGGACTAAATGTCCAAAAATAAAAGAACATGTATCAGCATCGTGTCCGACATAACATCAAGCTACTTAGTGATCGACGTTACACCCTTCTATCTCGGCCGGCTTGCGCGGGATGAACAAAGGACGAATATGCAATCATCCATTATTATTTTTCCCTCCAGACGCTCTCACTATCTGGTTATCAATCTTATTGTGTTTAATGTTAGAATCAACCTGGCAATCAGATACATGGTGCTCGGCTCCTCGGTTCCTCGTCCTCTCCCTGTATCGTATTATGTCTTTGAGGTTTTTCTTCTATCAAATCTTTTGGTATTCCGCCAAATGTGGTCTCTTCCATTAGTCCAGCACATGGTCAGCAGCATCTTAGTACACAATCACTGGGTGTCACGGTTGTTGATGCAGCTAAGTTGCTGGATCAGACGTGGTGAGTATGTTTGATGAGTTCCATCGTAACTTCAGACTGCCTTATCATTTGCATGTTGCTATTATTTCGCTCATTCCGAAAGATGATGAGGCCAATGATATTTCTCGATTCCGACCAATCTCAGTTATGAGTGCTCTCTATCGGATGTTTGCCAAGGTTTTGGCGAATATGCTAAAATCGGTGGCTAACCAGATTTTTTCAGACTCTCAGTTTGCCTTTATCCATAATAAGAGGGTCCAACACTCGTTCATCATGGCGTCCGAGGTTGTCAATTCCTTGCAGCATAGCGGTCAATCTTTCTTTGTCCTTAAATTAGACTTCATAAAGCTTTTGACTCTGTGCATTGGTCATTCTTATTTCAAATGTTAGCAAATTTCGGTATTGGTCGTCGTTTTTCTGGTTGGGTGAGAGAGCTGGTCTCAAATGCCCAGGCCATGTTAAATATCAATGGTATTAGAGGAGACCGGTTCAAGCTAGGGCGGGGTTTGCGGCAAGGGTTCCCCCTATCACCTTTGTTGTTCAATGCAGTTGCTGAGGGTCTTGTGGTCTTGCTTAAGCAGGCTGTTGTATCGAGTTTCATTGATCCTTTGCAGGTTTTCAACTTCCCGGGTCATATTCTTACTTATGCTGATGATATGATCATTTTTTGTCGTGCAAATGTTCAACAGATGCTTAGGTTCAAGCTTATCATTCAGTTCTTTCTATCCCTATCGGGTTTTCTCTAAATGAGACTAAATGCTCTATTACCATGTTTAATGTTAATGCCAATATGCTTGCAGCTGGAAAGAGAATTTTTAATTGCACTACTTCTGACTTGACTATTATGTATCTTGGCTTGTCGTTACAAGTGAAGCATCTCTCTTCAGCTGCTTGGGCTCCGACACTTCAAAAAGTGAAGCGCAAATTGCTTTCGTGGCAGTCGTCCTATCTCTCCATCGCTGGCCGTCTAACCTTAGTTAGACATGTTCTTTCAACTATTCCAGAATTTTTCATGTCTATGTTTGTGATGCCTGTGAGAATAGAGAAGCAGCTGACGCGCTTGCTGACGGGCTTTCTATGGTCTGGGTGTCAACTCAAAGGTAATCGTCACTTGATTGGTTGGCGTTCGATGGTCTTACCTCGGCGTATGGGTGGTTTAGGCATTCCTGCGCCCAGACTGTGAAGCATTGTTCTTGTCGCCAAGCAATGTTGGTTGGCCCACCAACCGGATAACCCTTGTGCTAGTTTGCTTCTTGCTAAATATGGGGATCCAGCTCTTATCCCAATTCGTCTGGAAACCCGAGGTTTGGCGTTCTCGCACTTGCGTAAATCGTGGTTGAGGGCTTTAGCCTGCTTTAGAGACCATTTTGAGGTCTCCAGAAATTTTGGTCAGTGGTTGCAGTGGGCGTTGGCACCAAGCGGAGAGTTTATCACCAAAAAAGTCTATAGATCGTTGCTACCGCCAGGGGCTGATTGGTTGCCCGAGGATGTGCTTTGGGCGAAGGGTCCTTCCCCCCGTTCTCGAGTCCTGGCTTGGTTAATTTTGCACGATAGGATCCAGACCCACAGTAATTTAAAGAAGTGGGGCATTCAACTCCCGAGTTGGTGCATGCTTTGTCAAGTTGCAGAAGAATCTACGTTTCACTTGTTCTGCTCTTGCCCAATATTTGTGGAAATCTTTATTAGGACCTGGAGGCATCCAAAAGTATTTGTTAAGGAAGAGTCTTTTGCGCTAGATCTGATCTTGGGGCCCGTTTGTATTAGGCGCAGCAAGAGGTGTAGGTTCATCTGGCGGACATGGTTGCTTACTTCTTGGTGGTTTGTTTGGATGGCGCGAAACGATGCTCATTTTTGTCATATTCCAGTTAACATTCAAAACCTGGTGCATAAAATCTTGGTAGATGTTTATGCGATCTTGCGTATGCATCTTAGTGATCTTCCGCTCCCTCCTGCTGATGCTACCTATCCTTTGTCGCAATCTGGCAAGCGGCTCCGGCGTGAGCCCATTTTATGTGTCTGATGTTATTTTCTCTTGTGCTTTCTTTATTTGTTTTGGCTTTTGTTCTTGTTCAGTTCATGGGTTCAACATTTTGTTGATCTTCATGAGTGGTAATGTTGAATTACTTTCGGCGCTCTCTCTCTCTCTCTCTCTCTCTATATATATATATATATATATATATATATATATATATATATATATATATATATATATTGAATCTTGATATGGCCACACTGCAAATTCCATACAAGGATGTTAGATATGTCATATGTGGTATTCAAACACACCCTTATAATGCAATAACACTTTCACGGGGATCATTTTGCATTTACGTGTTACCTATTTTACTGTAGTTGTCCCGGTGATCATCAAGACACGGACATACAAAGATACGTATCGATCTGTGTATTCTGGAGTTTGGTAATTACAATAAATACAACCAAATAATCAAGTGCCAAATAGTAACATATTGTCATTAAGAGTGCATCAATGGCACCACCGTAGGTCACCCTCATGGCCAGCAGGGTGGTTGTGAGGGTGCTGAGATGAAGGCACCCCGATCAAACCCCGCTGGCTATGGGTATGTCACTAGCTTTCAGAGGTAGGCCACATAAAGCAGGGTGATCGAGGAGCCCCACCGGGTTTTTTCTGGCTTCAGCAAGGATTCCTTATCATAAAAAAAAAAACAGTGCATCAATAGCAGCGTTCAATTTTTGTTGTGTGAGGAAGACTTTCACCCTTTTTTTTTTTTGATAGGCAACCTGCGGTGGGATCCGAACCAGAGACCCCTTGGTTATGATAGTGATAGTGTCATTTACCCAACCTACCAAATACCGATATAATTGCTATTTAACAAACGGCACTTTTTCTTGTTTATATATTTTTATTTTTTATTTTATAATTTGTTTTTGATATTTTGTTGATAAAATACAAGTGTTATGAAAATGTTCAATTCCTTACAAGAATTTGGCTGACATTAACAAATTTCAATAGACTTGCAAGGCACTTTCCCTAAACAATGGGGGGGAAAAAATCACCGTCTGCTGCTCTTGGTACAAATCTTAACACACCCTGACAATCGGTGGCATTTACAAACCAAGTTCAAAAGAAAACACACAAACTAAATATATGATGCAGTTAACCACAAAGGCACCAAAAGATCAGGTGCAATATGATTGCACAAATATTTGTGCATTAAGCACTTAATCACCCCTCCCTTCTTGGGGATAGGACCGGTCAGGTGTGGGGCCCAAGACCTGATGATAGGTTGTTTAATGCAAATTTTTGTGCAATCATATTGCACCCGATCCTTTCAAGGGAGAGGGTGGTGTATGTTCGCCCCCGATGATTCACTGAATCCCACGTCTGTGTTCGGGCCTTTGAATGAGCACCACGTATACAAGCACATGGGGCTTGTATTCCCGTGTATGCTGACATAACTTTGCATCGGACTCTGGTGTTGTTGCAAAGACTTAAGTACCCTTTCTTGCTATTCTTCTCATAAAGTGATGATTTGAGAAAATGACAAAAATGCCCTTCATTCAAAAAAGGAAAAACAAACAGTTCAAAAAAAGGACAAACATGTTCTCCATCTAGAAAGTCGAGGATGATGTTGACTCTTCAAAGTCTTCTTCTTCTTTCTCCGTTCAAAAAAAGGACAAACATGTCCTCCATCCAGAAAGTCAAGGATGATGTTGACTCTTCAAAGTCTTCTTCTTCTTTCTCTGTAAAATACTGTAAAACCCCTCTCTCTCTCTCTAGAGAAGAAATCAAGGGAGGCAAAGAGTTCTCCCTGGAGAAGGCCATAAACATTAACCCTCTCACTCTCTTCTCTCTCTACTTCTGTGCACATCCAACAGACGATCCTACATTGCTCCATCGTCATCTTATTCTTCTTCCTTCTCCGTAAAACACTATAAAACCCTCTTTCTCTCTCTAGAGAAGAAATCAAGGGAGGCAAAGAGTTCTCCCTGGAAAAGGCCATGAACATCAACCCTCTCACTCTCTCTCCCTTCTCTCTCTACTTCTGTGCACATCCAACAGACGATCCTACATTGCTCCATCGCCATCTTCTTCTTCCTTCTCCATAAAACACTGTAAAACCCTCTCTCTCTCTAGAGAAGAAATCAAGGGAGGTAAAGAGTTCCCCCTGGAGAAGGCCATGAACATCAACCCCCTCACTCTCTCTCCCTTATCTCTCTAGTTTTGTGCCTGATTTAGAGTTTTTGCCCTTACAGAAGGGGGGTTCGGGGGCTCCCCCCGGCGCGGATCCCACATTTTTTTTGGGCCTTCCAACAACGATTTGTAGTATTATCGGGCTTTCCTACAGCAATTTGTAGTATTTTCGGGTCTCTAATGAAACGCTATAGTGATTTGCGGAAGACACTACAAATCGCTATAGCGATTTGTAGTGTCTTCCGTAAATCGCTATAGCGATTTGTAGTGTCTTCCGCAAATCGCTATAGCGATTTGTAGATTCTTCCGCAAATCGCTATAGTGATTTGTAGTGTCTTCCGCAAATCGCTATAGTGATTTGTAGTGTTATTCAGTACGCAAATCGCTGTAAATCGATACCCGAATTAGGTCAAATTTGTCAGGGTCATATCTCCCTAACCGGAGGTCATATTCCAAATCCGTAAAAAGTGGTGTCTTCGTTATTGAGTCTAGTTTATTTCTGTAAATTTTCAGCGATTTTTATTGTCATTTCGTTCCTCATTTTAACTAAAAACTAGATCTCTATTATTTTGTGTTATTTGAGTTGCACAACACCACTCTTGCTTGACATCCACATCTTGATTCTGGCATGCTCCTTGTTGGATTTTCCATTGATTTCTTCTAATCAGGCTCCACAACAGTCAATGTGCAAGTCAGCCGGTGCTTGATGGAGCAGTGTAAGATCTTCTGTTGGATGTGCATAGAAGTAGAAAGAACGGGAGAGAGAGAGAGAGAGAGAGAGAGAGAGAGAGTTGATGTTCATGGCCTCCTCTAGAGGAGATTTCTTTCTCAGATAATCCTGCTCCACAATGAATCAAGTTGAACAGTGCTATCCACGCTGGGAGGAGCCCCCAAACTCTCCTCCTATAAGGGCAAAAACTCTGAATCAGGCTCAACAACTCATCAAGTTGAATGGTGCTACCCACGCTGGGAGGAGCCCTCAGACCCCCCTTTCTGTAAGGGTAAAAACTCTGAATCAGACTCCACAACTCTTCAAGTTGAATGATGCTACCCACGTTGGGAGGAGCCCCCAGACCCCTCTCCTGTAAGGGCAAAAACTCTAAATCAGGCTCCACAATGAATCAAGTTGAATGATGCTACCCACGCTGGGAGGAGCCCCCAAACCCTCCTCCTGTAAGGGTAAAAACTTTGAATCAGGATCTACAACTCATTTAGTTGAATGATGCTACCCACGCTGGGAGGAGCCCCCAAACCCTCCTCCTGTAAGGGTAAAAACTCTGAATCAGGCTCCACAACAGTCAATGTACAGGTCAGCCGGTGCTTGATGGAGCAATGTAAGATCTTCTGTTGGATGTGCATAGAAGCAGAAAGAGAAGGGAGAGAGAGAGTGAGAGGGTTGATGTTCATGGCCTCCTTCAGGGGAGATTTCTTTCTCAGATAATCCTGCAGTGCAGAAACTGAGTCTTAAATAATCATCTTCGGGGCACTTAAGTCTTTACAACCACTCCTTTTCAAGAATCGTCATTTTTTTTGGAACCAATGGAGGAGAGGGTACTTAAGTCTTTGCAATCGCATCAAACTCCAATGCTAATTAATGCTGACAAACATGGGGATACGAGACGCACATGCTTACATACGTGGTGCTCTTTGGGACCCCCGAACATAAGATGTAGCTAACTGCCCTGTTCGGGGGGGAACATATAACCTGCTTTGCTCTCAAGGTAAGTACAAATTCAGAACTCACACCTTTGCCCAACCTTCCGCGAATTTTCACAAATTTCAAGTGCTTTCACCATTATCAGGATCTCCGATGCAATGAGCTTGATCCTCTCTGCCGCTGCTTCTTCTTTTCCATGATCTCCTATACATCAGTTGCCGCAACCGCCAGCCGCTGATTCTTTCACATTCTGTCTCACCTCCATCTCGTGCACGCTCATCGGCACAAAGATTCAGCACCCGAAAGGATGCTGAATTCCTTCCCGTCTCGGTCCCGATCGCAACCGGCGTCGCTTCTGGTGTGCTTAGAATGGTCAAGCAACTGGAGCGGAATTCAATCAGAGCTGCCGAAATTCGAGATGCTCGAAACATCGAGTTGTTGGCGTCTATGGCGGCGGGCTCAGCTACTGGAACCCTGGCAACAGATTCGACTAAGAATCTGAGAGATCCATCGAAAACCCCAACAGAACGGAAGCAAATTTCTCAATCGTGACTTTTATTTTCTCCACCTCTGTTGAGATAGATATCTTCACCGACAATCTCACATCCTCTTACCAAAATGAAAATCGTATAGTTGGAAGGTTGTTATAAAGGATAGTTACTTTAGTATTATCCTTATCTTTTAGTATGGTCTTTCCCTAAATACATTGTATTGATGATTCTGACAAGAGAGGAGAGAGTTGTTGGGTGTTCTTGTGGACGTAGGCCATTGAAGGCCGAACCACGTAAAATCGTTGTGTTATCCTTTCATTCATGTTTCATCTTCTTCACCCCACATGCTCAAATACATTGTAAATTCGCTACATGGTATCTGAGCAACCAAGTTTCACGGGACCATTCAGCAAGAGTTGAACAGTGACAGACGACCAAAGCTCCAACAACAATGTCACTCAAAATCCAGTCGTTCCTGAGAAGATGGTTGTCGAACAGGTAACGCCAAACCTGAAGATAACCTCCATCCTATTGAATGGAAACAACTATATTGCATGGGCCAAATATGTTACCCTATATCTGAGTGATAAATAGCGATTGGGATTTATCAATGGAAAGTGCCACAAACTGATCACCAATGATCTAAAGCTCGATGAATGGCAATCCTCCAATGACCTGGTGATCTTGTGGCTCTTGAATTCTATGAAGCCAAAAGTAGCAAAAGAATTTCTATTCTTGAATACAGTAGAGGAAATCTGGAACACCACCAAAGAGCTGGATAGTGAGCAATTCAATATCGCTTGCATGTATCAACTCTTGTAGGATATCTGCGAGTATAAGAAAATCGATCAATCCATAAGCGAATACATTAATAGATTTAGGGCTATGTGGGACGCACTAGAAGCTTATATGCCGGTTTCAAATGACCCCATAATCGCTCACAAGATTAAAAAATAGGAAAAAATATTCCAAGTCCTTGCTGGACTAGGTCCAAAATTTGAAAACTTCAGGAGTTTAATTCTAACTTCGGTCAAACTCCCCTCCCTGAGTAACGTTTGTGCCATCCTCATGTGGGAAGAGATCAGGCGTCGGGTCATGAACAGAGGGCATCTGGATCATGTTTCAAGCGAAAACAAGGATTGAGTCGCCTATGCTGCCTCACCAAACTATGACAAAAGCAAAGGAAACATTGCAAACTTCAACAAAGCCAAAGGAAAGTGACTCATCTACTCACATTGCAAAAAGGAAGGACATATAAGAGAAAAATGTTGGTTCCTCATTAGAAGACCTACCAACAACAAGTTGGACCAGGGGTGCGACAAGGCTCCCTCTACTACTCAAATAGCTCAAATCGGTGAACCAGTCACCCTGGAGAAACTCACAGAGATGATTCAGAGCCTAGCTAATGCCACCATCACTGGATCTTGCCCAGCTAAAAATCAATCTGATTCAGGTACTGTCTCTCACCTTAGCTCTTTAAACGATTGCACTTGGATTGTAGACTTTGGTGCGTCCGAGCACATGGTCAACTCTGGTGAGTGTATTCTAAATCTTAACTCCAAGAAGTTGCACACACCAGTTACTACTGCTACTGGTTCATCTATGCCTGTTAATGGAGAAAGAGAAGTATACATTTTTAATAGCAAAAACCCTTCATGAGTGCTTCTCACACCGAACCTCACATCAAATCTTCTATCAGTAGGGAAGATTACAAAGAACCTGAATTGCAATATTATCTTCATTCCTAACTCTATCATATTTCAGGATCACAAAACAGAGAAGAAGATTGGTAGTGGGTACAGAAACCGAGATCTTTATTTCATCTCCAAAGGATGCAAGGCCCTTTGCACTCAGCAACCCACGGATGGCAGAACGTGGCATATTAGATTGGGACACCCGTCCAACAACATGCTCAAAACTTTGATTCCAAATCTTCTCAATAAGTTTGATAATAACGAATGTGATGTTTGCAAATATGCTATATTGTCTAAACCTAGTTTTATCTCTTCTGACTCTCTATCCGAAAGTTATTTTGATTTAATCCATTCAGATGTTTGGGGCCCAGCCTCGATGACCTCTTATGTTGGTTATAAATACTATATTAGCTTTATTGATGATCAATCCAAGGTCACCTGGTTGTTTCTCTTGAAAACTAAAGATGAAGTCTTTTACAAGTTCAAAAAGTTTTACAAAATCGGGGAAACTCAATATGGTAAAAAGGTCAAAGCCTTTGAAAAAATGCCCTATTTGAAGCCTTTGAAAAAGAAAACGGTATTGACCACCAATTCACCTGCATTGGGACTCCTAAGCAAAACGGAGTCACCGAACAAAAAAATCGATACCTCCTTGAAAAAATGAGAGCTCTACTATTTCAAATGAATGTGCTCAGCAAATACTGATGTGAGGATGTTACCACTGCTTGCTACTTGATAAATAGACTCCCTAGTCAACAGTTGGAAAACAAATCTCCACTTGAAATCCTTAGAGAAAAAAGGTAGATATCAGTCATCTTAAAATTTTTGGTTACACAATGTCCATCGCCTTAGATGCAACCAGAAAAAACAAACTTATGTTGTGTGCCCTCATGTGTATGTTCTTAGGGTATTCTCTGTCAAAAAAGGGTTACAAGTGTCTTGACGTGGAAAACAATTGTCTCTATGTCTCTAAGGACGTTAAGTTTAATGAACATATTCCCTACTTCACTAACCCCTCTGAGTGCAGGAACCTCTATAAGCCTGAGGGGGAGAATAACCTTCTCAACATCAATAACTATGATGAGTTTGTTATCACTACAGAAGGGAGACCCCCCCGAAACAGAGACAGAACACATTGATTGCCAAAATGAAGCTTTTAAGCTTCAAGTCGAGACCACTCAACTAAGAAGGTCAGATCGTGTCTCACATCTTCTATCATATCTAAAAGACTTCATCACCTTCCATTCCACCAACCACCCATTGGAAATATACATAGCAGTATGTCTCTTATCTTGCCAATATATCCTCCCCCAAAGAACCGACCAGCTTCCTAGAGGCAAAAGACTCTCACATATGGACCAGAGCTATGAAGGATGAACTAGACGCCCTTGACAAGAACAGAACATGGGAGATCACATACTTACTGAAGGAAAATTGAGTCATTGGATGCAGATGGACATACAAAATCAAGTATTAAAGTTATGGTTCAATAGAAAGATACAAAGCCAGGCTCGTCGCTAAAGGCTACACTCAAACTCAGAGGATAGATTACGATGAGACATTTGCCCTGGTGGTTAAAATGAACACCATCTGAGTGCTTTTATCTGTGACTTGCAACAAGCAATGGAACCTTTATCAGCTTGATGTCAAAAACGCATTTCTCCAAGGTGATCTTGAAGAAGAGGTATTTATGCACCTTCCCCCAAGACACCCAAAAGAAAAGGATCTTAATCTTGTGTGTTGATTAAAAAAGATCATTTGTGGGCTCAAGCAATCACCCAGAGCCTGGTACACTAAGCTCAACCAAGCTCTTGAAAAGCACAATTTCATCATCAATATGGCAGACAACTCGGTGTTCATTAAGTGCTCCATGGAGCACATCACAGTGGTCCTAGTATACGCCGATGACATTATAATCACTAGAAGCTGCGAGGATGAAATCTCTCAAACTAAAGCCTACTGTCATAAAGTGTTTGATATTAAAGACCTTGGACCCTTACGTTACTTCTTAGGAATCAAAGTGGCTTATTCCAAGAAGAGCATTTTTATCTCTCAAAGAAAATACACTTTTGATCTACTAGAAGAAATAGGAAAACCCAAGGCTAAACCTATCAGCACCCCATTTGAGGCTCATTCTAAACATCGAGAAGAAGGAGATCAAATCACCGATATAAAAGGGTTTCAAAAATTGGTTTGCAAGCTTATTTATTTCACCGTGACAAGATCGGATATCTCTCATGTTGTTAGCTCCATCAACCAATTCATGCACTCTCCCAAAGAATCTCATCTCACAGCAATAGACATAATCCTAAGATACCTGAAAAAATCCCCTGGTCAAGGACTATGCTTCAAAAAGAAAGAAAATCTTGACATAGAAGGATTCTCCGACGCAGATTGGGCAGACAGTGAAGATAAAAAATCAATCACATGCTACTGTATATTTGTTGGAGGAAATCTAACCACATGGAAAAGTAAGAAGCAAAACATTGTTTCGAGTTCCAATGTCGAGGCAGAATATAGGGCTATGGCTTCCATGGCTGCAGAGATTATATGGACCAAAACTCTCTTGTAAGAAATGGGAATAGAAGTAAACAAGCCCATAAAAATGCATTGTGACAAGCGGCTAATTTCATGTTTCATGAAAGGACAAAACACATAGAGATTGATTGTCATTATGTGAGGGAAAAAGTGAAGAAAGGTGATATTTGCACTCCCTATACCAAAATTTTGGACCAGCTGGCAGACGCTCTAACCAAAAATCAGTTTCAACAAATATTGAGCAAGTGGGGCTGCATGGACATATACGCCCCACTTGAGGGTGGAGTGTTGAGATAGATATCTTCACCGACAATCTCGCATTCTCCACCAAAATGAGAATTGTATCGTTGGAATGTTGTTATCAAGGATAGTTACTCCAGTATTATCCTTATCTTTTAGTGTGGTCTTTCTCTGTTCGTTTAAGCCTTACAAATACATTGTATTGATGATTCTGGTAATAATACAATAACAAGAGAGGAGAGAGCTGTTGGGTATTCTTGTGGATGTAGGCCATTGAAGGTTGAACCACGTAAAATCGTTGTATTATCCTTTCATTCATGTTTCATCTTCTTTACCTTGCATGCTCAAATACATCGTAAATTCGCTATACCCTCTCCTCCCTCCATCTACTTCTACCTCAAGGAAACAGAACGACGACTACAGCGGGGGATGGGGTAGTAGGATAGGTGGAGCGTGGGGGGCACTTTCATGAAATTCTAGAAGGTTTTTCACAACCCTAAGAGAGAGAGAGAACCCTGATATGGTTTCCTCTGGCGTCAATGGCGGGTGAGAGAGAGGGCTCATTAATGGTGGGCGAGAGCGAGACTCCGAATTCGGGGTCCGTATAAATTGTTTAGTTTTTATTTTTTACATACAAAAAGTTAACATTTGATGGGAGTTTCAATAGTGATGGTGTGGGTTCCCCATCCACACGTGTTCCTGTTGGCATATCACGAGAATCACTCTCTCATAAACGTGAGAAAATTGTGCGCTGAGAAAACGTCTAACCGGAAGCACCTGATCGCCCACCATGCAATCATATGTAACATGGTCTTTTCACAACTGGAGTTTGAAAGGAATGCTTTTTACTCAAGTTGGATATTAAATAAGGTTTTTGACTTTATATGTTGAATTTTCTTCTAAGAGTTATAAGAAAGGTTGAAGAGGGAGAAAGATAGGTAAGGTGGGTGAAAGTTATATTAATGGTCAGCAAGAGGGTTTATTTAAACCCAAGAAATGTCTTAGGTAGAAGGATCCTATATGCCTTTTACTTTTTATCATTGCTATGGAATTTTTGAACTACTTACTACAAGAGTATTCCAACATTGGATTATATAAAAGGGTTAGCATGTCAAGTATGACAGAATTTATGCATATTCATTTTGCTGATGATGTGTTAATTTTTAGGGAAGCAAATGTGCATAATATGAAGGTTTTTTCAATTCTTCTCAAAATCTTTACTGAAGTTTCAGGTTTACAAAATAGAGGATACTGAAGTTTCACGGAACTGCACATTAGTTTTCGGGGAAAAGCACTACCAGACGCTGGATGTTGGTTACTTGGAGACTGATCTGGCTGGTCGGAAACGAATCTGTTTTTCAGGGTGTTTATCCGAATTTTCCGGCTTTTCAGAACAGAATTTGTAGGGAAATCCATGAAGCGTCCATGGCTGCACCTCAATTGTAATTCAGAATGCCCTGTAATGTAGTGTGGTTTTGTTTTTGACTGAAACTCGGTTGTTTTTTCGCCACAGAATGTGCTTTGTAAGACAAGCATGACAGAAGGGCAACTTTGTATATCTGTAAATGTTGACAGCAATATAAATATTTGCCTTCTCTCTAAAAGAAATAACTACCATTAACAGTGTTATGTATATGCGTCTGAATTTTTTTTTTACACAATAGTACCACTATATGCATTCTATGAAAAGGAGGTGTTTTATTCATTATCTGCCTGGCTGAGCTTCTGATG
Source organism: Nuphar pumila (assembly GCF_984573655.1). Lineage (NCBI taxonomy): Eukaryota > Viridiplantae > Streptophyta > Magnoliopsida > Nymphaeales > Nymphaeaceae > Nuphar > Nuphar pumila. Next base: position 132,006,655 of record NC_143251.1, read on the forward strand.
TAATACCAAGCTTCCTACTTTATTGCATGTTGTTATGCATTCCTCATGCTTAAACACATGACAGCTTGAACATCCTCATGAAAATTGTTCCACCAACATTATCAATTAGTTCTACACTCCAGCAGCCTGTCACGTACGTAGGTGTCTTTCCATGTTAATAATATGGACACTGTCTTCAAAAAAAATATATGGACACTGTCAATCTTGACAATATGCTTTGACACATCCTCATCAAATGTGTTCCGCACCATTAATTGTTATTAAGAAAGAAAGTTCTCAATGTGTAATATGTTGGGTAGGCTGTCTGCAAATGGTTTTCAATAATTAGCTTTATACTAGTGTGTGTGTGTGTCTATATATATATATATATATATATATATATATATATATATATATATATATATATATATATATATATATATATATATATATATATATATATATATATTGATTGATTTATTTATATTTATATAAGATTAATATTTGGTGCTATCGAAGGCACAAAACTATTGAATTGAAAAACAGGTTCAGGCTTTATAAACTCGATCTGATCACATAGATATATTCAGCATGGTTTGTTTGTTAAGGATCAATTCTTTGATCGTGATATTAGATCTTGAATAGTGAAATTTTAGTGCATTGTGGGCCAAACTTGGCTTTACACATATTAAAAAATATATATAATCTGAAAATTATTCTCAAAAAAGTTCATTAGCTCCTAACTTGGCTTTGCACATACTCCAAAGGTTGATTGCACTTTTAGATGGGCCCAAAAAGATTTCAACTAAATATATAATGATCTTTAAACCATGACTTTTGTGGGCCCTTATAGAATGTCATTTGATTATTTGATCAGGTCTTAGACTTTCACAAGTGTGCTCGATCGCTTTGGTTGACCGACTGAATCTAGACACAAGTGAATCACCTTGACTAATAAGTTCGGGGTCAGTAACAGAATTCACTTCAGGTTTTGTATCACCATGCATACCATTCAAATCCTAGACCGTAGCATTAGGCTCAGAGGCATCAAGGGCCCGGTCTGCATCAATATCCATATCTATGACTTAGGAACGAATTTTAATTCCAAAAGAACAAGGCAATCGTATACAATTAATGATGAATCTGGTGAATACAAGATCATTATTAGAAGCGGAGAAACAGTTATGGTCATATTGATATTCAATCCCCACCGCAGATCTCACTTGGGAACTATGATGAGACATGTGGGGGTGGGTCCCACGTACACCTCTAGTCAGTCAACAAAGGGGGCAAAGGAAAAAAGATTTAGCCCTTCACCGATACCTAGCTGGATTCGAACCTAACTTCGTTTGATGGGTCTATATATTAGACCTACCACTAAACTCAGATTCATCTTTTGAGAGAAATTATGTATAATGCTATGAGAGAATAGAGAGTTAGTTTAGAGATTGAGAAACCTTATTTTATTGTTCTGCCTGATTTCATTCAATAGATCAAAGTTTTTTTTTCAGTTTTTATTAAATATGAGGGGTTAAAAAGCGACCCTCCTAATCACTTAGGCATGTCAATGGGTCGGGTTTGACCCAGACCCAACCTGTACCAAACCCTATAGAGTCAGGGTTTGGTGATAAATAAGAAGGTTTGATTACAATTTGGGTCAGACCCGAAGGGTCCGAGATTAATATATGGAGCCAAGTATGGTTTGTGAAATTTCATACCAAAACCCAGGCTTAATCCGCAAAATTTCAATGTAAAAAGGATAAAATATATTATTTAAACAAGTATGGTCCAAGTCTTGTTCATGTAATCCTTATAGAATTCGGGTATAGTTTCTCTTATGGTAGGTTTGATTGGACCCAGGTCTGGACTGGATACCAGTATCTTAAATAAGGTTTGGATATGGTTTCACCTGGGTCTGAACCAAACCTAACCAGTTGACACCCTTATAATCATTGCATTAGATTTAGTATCAGAGCTTTGGTCGGTTTCCTCGATTATGGCCCTCATGAAGTTTGAGGAAAGATCCATAAAAAAGTTAGAAGAAGTGGGTATGAGTGAAAAATATGATTGTACAAACAAATCTCTCAATGAATTGGGAGTAGCTAGGATTCATGTGAAGGGGGGGGGGGGCAAACAGGGATGTAGCAAAAAAAAAAAAAAATTGTGCGATAGTCGGGAGTTCGGGGGCAGCGCCCCAAAAAAAAAATTTTTTTGAGATAAAATAAAAAATGGCTACAATTATTAATAAAAATCTATTTCATATGGACAAATCAAACTATTTGCTTCAGTCAGGGCTGGGCTACGACTGGACTGGGCTAAAAAATGGATAAAAATCTATTTCATATGGAATCAGGGCTGGGCTAGGACTGGGCTTTTAAAAAAAAAAAAGCAAAAAAAATTAACTGTTTCGGGAGGCAGGACTGGGCTCCCCCCCTAGCTATATGTGAAAAAAATTTAGATGTGTCTGTGCAACTGACGGATTTGGCGAGAGCTATCCTCGGAAGCCTACAGTAGTCTGAATCAAATAACGAAAGCTCTAAGGTACAACTGTCAAAGGGAAAAGGAATCATCATTGAACCAGAAATCGAAGAAAGCTCGCAGGATATGCCTTCCGCAATGCCAAGGGGTTGGTGGTGAGAAACCCCTTACTACCCCGGCAATATTCCAAGAGTGGCAGGACCCATTCCCAACCAGGGGAGTGTTCCCAACATGGTTTCACCCACCAGCGATGCGCAAATGGTCGGATTGATGGCGTTTGAAGAAACCCTAAGAGTAAGAGGAGTCATGGAGTTCATCATCGCCACCGCCACCGCCACCCAAGCATTCCATCCCCCCGGGTTCGGTGTCTGATCACATCCCAGGCAGCACTGTCGATGCTCAGGCAACCGAGTTCGGCCAGACGCACCACCAGTCACCTGCTTTTCAGGCAGCAATAACCGGCCGTGGAACAAACCCCACTGCTGGCTTTACGGATTGGGTACCCTTTTCCAACTCTACCATCTCTAGAGTAGTGACCAAATGTTTCAGCCCTCGACAAACTCGCCCACCCCCACAGCAAAGCATTAGGTCTCACATTCCAACTTCATTTACTCCAATCAGGCTATAACATACAAAACCAGGGAAGAGTTACATTTTCACTAGGCATATGTATGTCAATTTATCTCTTCATAATACGCACAACAAGACATCTTAACTCGGTTTGTTTTGAGGGTCACCGGAAGCCACTTGACTGTTAGGGAGCAAGGAAAAAGTAGTTCTAGTAACTGACCCTGACCCAAAAACCGAAACAAACACGAAGCCAAAGGTAGCATAGTTTGTTCCAGTTCCAATTGATCCAGTTAACTACCTTTCCTTTAGATACGCATAATCAGCAGCCATATGCAACTCATAAATTTCTCAAACATCAGTACAAAACAACTTCCAAATCTCAATGCCTGCTGAAAGGAGAAAAAATGGCATCTACGGTTAGTAAATACGATACAACGTCAGAATGGTTGCACATATAATCCACCCAAGCCCCATTGTTTCAGCAGTTCGGATTATCCATACATGAAAAATACTACAGACGGTTTCATCAAATTCTATTAATCTTTTTCACTATCCTTTTTTTGATCGAGGATCCGAGTGACTAGAACCTTCACCTTGGAAGATTAGCAAGCAGCACCATAATGCCTCGAATCATTTTTTACGACAAAACAGGTAATCTCCAGGTGGGGTCACCGACATCCAAGCCCATCAGTGAAACCATCAGACCTAAAAAACAAGGCACTGGAAGTAAAATAAGTGCATGTAAGGATTAGGTTGAAGAAGTGACATATGATTCCTGAATCACAAAATGATTCGACTATATCAAGTTTCAATGTGCAACCCTCTTCAACCTCATCCATATTGGAAAAAGTTTGTAGCTTTTCCAAGAGAAAAAATCAAAATCTCATCGTCGACTCAGAGAAATTACATTCAAAGTATTTGCTTCTATTTATTTGTATTTTTAAGCATTCTTTTAATAAATTTGCTAAGCTTTTTAATATTTATTTGTGAGGCTTGCGCATCGCCTCACAGTTGGGTTGTATGCGTTGCTACGCCTCAATAATGTTTTCACCAAATTGCTCAAAAAATATATAATAATAATTTATTTTAAATAACGTGATATTATCATGATAATATCACTATATTTATGTCATCACTGATAATATGAAAAGTATTGCAACATGTTTGCGTTTTTATCGGCTAAGGCAAAAATCTGATAATATCGCAATATTTTCAAAATACCGGCGATATTGATGACTATGGAGGAAAATCAAATAACACCATTAGCAAATGGCACTAAGCTGGAAACAGAAGGTCAACCCTATAGTGTCTTTTAGCCTTAAAGCTTTAGCAAATCTCAAGCAGCAAAAAGATGCTTAGAGCTCTTGTAAGCAAGCCATCCACTCTGCAATTTGAATGAAAAAAAAAAACTGGTAACACAATGAAATGTCATCTGCAGCAATATAATGACCATCCTTACAGGACCATATGCCTACCTTTCAGAGCGACCCCCTGCGGTCTACTTTTTACATTTGGGGAGCAGACCTTCCATTGCAAAGGGAACAACTCACCAAAGAAGGCAGGAAGCTACCGCTTCTAGAATGCAAGCTTATCCTTCTGACTTCAATAGATGTAGAGCTTACCATATTTGACTATGGAAAATATACCCACGGGTGGATGGATGAAGTAAGATAATCGGAGTTCACATGTATTGAGATGATACAATAGAATATTGAGATGAGAAAGTACATGCACGGCCACAAACCATGCATAAACTCCCACGAAACACAGATAGTGAGGTCGATTTAAAAGATCCACACAGGCAAAACAAAACCTGGTTGGAAAATGTAATAAGTTATTAACATTCCTAGCAATAGATATCACTAAAATAGCAAACCATCCAAGTCCTTGATTAAGTTCCGTAATGGTCACCCAGGTCCTCAACAAAATAAGCAAACTGATAATTTGCTTCATAGTTAAAGGCATCATATAGCGAAGTCACCTGATTAGAAGCCAAATGCGGATTGGCAGCACTACCCTTTTGTGTAGGCTTTACCCCGGACTTAACAGAATTTTTGCCATCCAGAGGAAACTCTGCTGAGAGCCTACCCATTTGCTGCTGCAAATCCACAAGTGGATCAGCATTTATCTTCCCTTTGGAATTCTTCTTTCCGCTAACCATCTTGAACTCCAACCTGTATAGCGCCCAAGCATCACAGTTGTGCAGCTCATATTCGTAAAGATGCCACTCAAACTGGCCTACTGGCTGAGGATCCATGTAGTATGACCTCTTCAAACATCCAAAATCCTTCATCACTTGCTTCCTTGATTCATGCCAACCGCGGCCATTATAATCTGGCAGTGACCGCTGTTTCCTATTCCCACTTTCAAAGGCCCTTCTAGGCTTATCAAAGAATAACCATTCTCGCAGTGTTTCTCCATCAAGAACTGAGAGATCAAAAAGCTCTGCAACAACAGAGAATACACATATAATAGATTTCAGATATTATTTTGCTTTAATGTGTCATTATGAAAACCTACAAACAATAAAATAAACTGCAAGAGTAAAAGACAGTAATGAATGAAACCAATTCAGTCATACCAGGTGCATTCCACGGTGATTTTGTGGTTGCAGCACCTTCACACTCAGGAATACCGACATCCATTCCTTGTGTTTTAGCACTCAGAGTTGCGAACAAAGGCCCATCTTTTAGGTCAATGCCTCCAGGTCGAAGAACAGGCTTCATCCCAGGTGGGCCTTCTTTCAGTGCAAGACTAGCATGAAAATTGCTGCAGTAATTTTGACACCATTCTGATCCTTGAGCAGGCCTAGGGCAATCCCATAGCGCACATTTTGGACCCAAAAAGGCTACTGGAGGGGGACTGATACCAGGAATATCAAGTATAGATTCCTCAACCTGCCGTTGGCCAGCATCCGGGAAACTAATGCAAATATCATCAGGAAAATCTTGATGCAAATCGAAGTTAAATTGATCTAATTCCGTGGTTGCCTGAAGTTTATTACTGCCGATAGCATGCAGCAGTCCCTCGCCCAGTGGGCATTCACATCGATCAACCACCGCGTGAAAGCTGGGCTCGACTTGTGTATGATCCACATAATAGTCCTAAACAATACAGCACCAATCTTGTTATCGTTCCATCAACAATAAGAAAACATGGTACTCGTCAACTCTAAACAAAACCATGATTGAATACTAAAAATCATCAACGACAACAGAAGAAACTATTAGGGCAATAAGACCTCCTTAAATAGACACGATTCCTCACCAAATGGTCTTCAGAAACAAAGAACAAAGTTAGGCAACTTGCAACAATGACAACCCTGATCATGATTTGATTGAATTGGTTCAAACCCAAACTTCCAATTCCTACCTAATTACCAATATTATACTCGCAGCAATAAAAAGAACTAGTAAAAACTGTAATGATCAAATCATCATAAATTGGTTCATGATGTGTATAAATTGATCAATCTTACGGAACTTGATAAACGGTTTCCGAAAGTTGCAAACAATAATGATCATGAATCGAAGTATTTTGAATCACAGATTGTATGAGTACCTCAATCTTTGGGCTTACTGGAGCAGGCGCTAATTTGCTGGTGGCATCATCATCCTCTTCACAGAGCTGCAATAGCCGACGGATATCTGATGACAGATCCGAAGAACCCCTACTTGCCTCCTGAATTGCAACATAACGAAACAGAGAAATAACAAAAAAAACATAAATTCAGGAACGAACTGAATAAAAAAATAGAAGGAAACCCCATGATTCTTCAAGTGTTACCAGCAACGAATTCGCAGGAGAGGGCTCGTTCAGCTCCGCCTTCCACTCGCGCAGCATCTGCTGGACCTGCTCCTCCAGAAGTGCCACATCGCTCGTCCGGCTCTCCTTCCTCGCAAACTGCAGGTTCGTGAAGACCCCCTCCAAATCATCGACCCTGTTTCGAGCCTTGTCCTTGAAATTCCGGTGCGATGCCGATCTCGTGTGGTCGTTCAATCCCTTACCCATCAAAAATTCCTTCCAGAACCGCACCCTCGTGTTCTCCTTCAAGAACCGAACAATTCCCCCAAACAGTTTCCGCGAGACGCCTAATTCTCGCGGCCGTCGGGTCCCTTCCTCATCCAAACCCTACACAATCACAACACACAATCAAAACCCTAGTTCTTCTTCCCAATTCCGCCTGAAATTCACACAAGGTGCGCAATTCCAGCCTCAGTCGAACCCTTTTCCCCTCAAATCCTCTCGGAAGAACCCCACACGAACTCAAACCCTAACTTTCCTTCCTAAAAACTCCCGCGATCGCCTACTCCTGGCGGCCGCCGCCGCCGTCGTCGAATCCCTTCTGATCAAAACCCTACAGAAACAGATGCAATTCCAGACGCATCCCTATCCAAACACGGAAGCAAAGAAAGTTAGAAACCCCCAATTCGAACTTCTCCACGCATCGGCTCTCCCCCTCCCCTTGCCCAGAAGCCAACGGTAGCAGTCTCTTGCAGAAGAATCGAGAAACGCGAATCCGGGAGAAACGACCGAGGAGGGATCGGAATCGGACAAGAAGAAGGGAGAGGATCTAGGGTTTGTGGGGAGAAGACGAGAGAGTCGTTACTCGTTCCCACTCGCTCTTCCTTGGGAGGCAAAACTGCAAATAACTGAACATAAAAGAAGAGGTTGTGTTGTGTGTGAGAGAGAGAGAAGGAAGACGCTCGCTGGTGAGTGAGGATCAGGTGCAGTCGCATTGCATGATAAAAGTGAGGTGCTTCAATGGGTTCTGTGGGGGCCCAACACAAAGATGGTGGATCAAGGTAAGCAGCATGCTTTCTTTTTTGCCCCCCCCGCTCCCGCGAAAATTCTTTTTGCCGTTTATCAATTTGCTGAATGACGGATTTAGCCTTTTATTGGGGATGTCGGCTTCCTAAATGACTTGTCATTCATGAAAATCTTTGGATCCAAACTGGGCAAAAAACTGAGTGTGCCCTCTTGTTGCCAAAGGAGACGTGGTTTTTATACCAATGAGCTTTAGGGGGGCGTTTGCGTGTCCTACTGCCGCGGAAATGAAATCGGATCCCCCATGGAAACCGTTTTCATAGAAAACCTACCTCCAGTATGTAAAATGGCACAGGGTTTTCCTTGAAAATGTAGGTTTCTGTTGTTTGTGTTCACTGTGGGCCCCACAAAAATGCATGCCTATCAATGCATTTCTGCGAAAAACAACCAACCCACTTTTCCGTGACATACAAACACACCCTTGAGAGTGAATATAGTTGGATATCTAACCCATATCTGACATATAGGCTGGTAAATGATTTTAGATTGGGGTTGTTCGTGTTGGATTTTATTTAAGGTAAAAAATGTTAAAACAGGAAATAACGTGAAGATGGAGTCCTACTGAAAATGGAAAGCAGAATCAACGTATGAGGTCGAGTCCTTCTGAAAATGAAAAGTGAAAAGCAGAATCAAAGTATGAAGATGACATCGTTTGTTGGATGAAAACTTTGGAAACTCATCTATCCAAAATATGGATAGATGTTTGTACATTCAACTTTCTTGTTATTATCTCATGGTTTGTGGGATTATAAATCATGTAACATAAACTAGAAGATTATATATATACTCTTGTGTATCTGTCAATTGAATATAACAGGAAAAATCATCTCTTGTGTCTAGGGGTGTCAACAGGTCGAATTTACCCGGACCCGACCTGAACCAATCCCTATAGGGTTCGAGTATGGTGATAAATTAGAAAACCCGATTAAGACCCAATGATCCCATTTATACATGGATCCGAATATAGTTTGTGAGATTTTATACCAGACCCAGGCCTGACCTGAATTTTGATTATGATCACCAGCAATTTTTGAACGTAAAAATGATAAAAAAAATTTAATATTGTTTTACTGGGTATGACCCGGGTCTGGTTCATGTAGTTCTTATGGGGTTCGGGTATAGTTTCTCTTATAGTGGGTCTGATTAGACTTAGGCCCGGACCACATACCATACCCAAAAATTGGGGTCAGGTCTGGTTCCACCTGGGTCCGAACCAATCCTGGCTCGTTGACACCCTTGTGTCATTGTTTTCCCTCTGCCCATTGATATTTGTTTTAACATGGTATCAGAGCAAGGCTCTGATCTGTTGGGTGTTCTTTGCTGAGTTTTTTTTGTAACCTAATATTCTTATCTTCTCTATATCCTAATATGCTCGTTAAGCCTGTTGGTGTTGTCTGCATCACTGGTTTATTTTGCTGCGTACCACTATTGTAGTGAATATTTTGTTGTCGGTGTTGTATCTGAGATCACTACAGTGTTTGTTCCACTTCTCTCACATTCATTGGTATCATATGTTGTTGCTTTGGTAATAGTTTTGTGTAACGAGATCAGCCACTCTACCAGCCCTTCAGAAGCTGACTACGTCATTGTTGGTTCAGAGTCGATTTTTTTCTGATCTGCATTCAAGTCCGAACTCATGGTTGTTGAGACTCAAAAGTTGACAACACCAGGGGAAGACGCATCGGCCAACTCTTCCATTAGTTCTTACTTTCTCCATCATTCGGACAACTCAGGTACACTGTTGGTTTCTCAAGTCTTAACCAGTGAGAATTATTCTACTTAGAAGAGAACAATGTGTATGGGGTTGAACACCAAAAATAATCTCACATTCATTGATGGTTTTATCTCAAAGCTCGGCAATCTTTCTACCTCATTTGCAGTCTGCAGGAAGAGATGTAATGGCATGGTTCTTTCATGGATTTGAATTCGATTCAAAAAGATCTATAATCCAATGTCATTTACTCCTAACTGCTTTTAAAGTTTGGACTAAACTCCATGATCAATTTTCTCAATCCAATGCACCACTCATTTAACTAATTCAATTTGACATTATCAATCACAAACAACTTCAGTTATTCATTGTTGTCTATTTTACAAAACTTAAAAAGAATGTGAGATGAATTTGCTTCATATGTTGCACACCCGACTGGCTTACGTGGTGCTATGAAGCAAACCTAAGATTTGCAACAACATATATAATAGGTTGATGCAATGTTTTATGGTTCTTAATGACAATTATAGTTTCATTAAGAGTCAACTTCTTATGGATCCCCTTCCTTCCGTGCTCTTGTCATTTAAGAACAACATAAAGAGATGTGTGTGCTTCCACCATCGCCAAACCAAAATATGAGCTTTTGTTCCACAAGAGTCTCAGTTATAAGCATCTCAAAGTTTTTGAGAGATTATGTTATGTCCATAACATAAATTATTCTCATAAATTTGATAGCCAAGTCAAAAAGATGTCTTTTCATAGGTTATTCTTATGCCCATATACACTCTCATACCATTTTCACTAGCTAGTATGTTTTTTATAAGCATATCTTTTCATTTCAATAACACAAGTGCATCGAATAACAATGATGTTTCACCCATACCTACGCCTGAATTTACTTAAACTTGATTTTTCCAATAACTAAATTCAACCATTCATTTCAGCAATGATGAATGACCATATCATCAAGATAACCAAATAGAGTGGTGCCTCTTATTTTGAAACCCATGATGATGTCCATCTACTAGGCGTTCCATTAAGGAATGATCTCAACCAGCACATCTCAGAGACTATCAATGCTATGTTGGAGCTTGCTTACCCACATCGAACAAACAGAATCTCATTCAAAAAGGTACTAGACATCCTCTCAACAATTACCTTAGCTATAACAAATTATCTCCATCTCACCATGCTTTTCTTGTAACCATCACATAAAACCCAAAACCTCAATCTTTTACCCAAGTTACAAAAAGTTTGTATTGGCGAAACTCCATGGTAGCTGAAATCCATGCCTGGAAAGAAAATCAAACTTGGACGGTAACTAATCTTCCTCCAGAAAAGCAATTTATTGGTTTCAAATGAGTCTACAAAGTTAAACACATATTTGATGGTTCAATAGAGTGTTATAAGGCAAGCTTAGTATCAAAGGGTTACACTCAAGTTAAAGGACTCAAGTATCATGAGACATTCACTCCTGTGACAAAACTAGTTATTATTTGGTGTCTTTTGGCCGTAGCTTTCATTAGAAATTGAGCTATTCACTAGTTTAAGGTTAACAATGTGTTCCTACATGAGGACCTTGATAAAGAAATTCACATGGTTATGCCTTTGGGTTTTGGCTGACTGGCCGTGTGTACGTAGCCCAACAAATTTATTTATGGACTCAAGTAGTCATTTCACAATTGGTTTGCAAAATTCTCAAATTTGCTTAAAAGAATTAATTTTAAATAATCCAAAGTTGATAATCATTCTTGCACATCACCAAAAGAGAATGTGCATTTGTCCTTGTGTACGTGGATGGCATTATAATTGTTGAGGATAATATATTATAAATTGATCAGCTAAAAACTCTTATCAACAATACTTTTGGCATTAAAGATCTTAGAGTATTTAAATATTTTTTAAGGATTGAGGTGGCAATATAAGCAAGGGCATATTTTTGCCATAACATAAATATGCCTGAGATATTATTGAAGATCATGGTTATTTAATTAGGACCTCAATCATTAGAGTTTTCTATGGAGCAACATTTTCATAAGAATGAGAACTTTTAAAAGATCCAACTCATTATCGGCGTTTGATGTGAAGGTTGATATATCTCACTATTACCCAACTAAATATAGTTTATTGTATGCATATCTTAAGCTAATTTATGCATCATCTCGATGTTGCCCTGCATCTACTCTGTTATCTCAAATCCACACCCAGACAAGGAATTTTATTATCGTCAACAAGTCAATTGCAACTATCAAGATATTGTGATTTAGATTGAGGATCATGTCCAATGACTAGAAAGCCTACTTGAGGGTATTGCACTATGTTGGGAACAAGCCCCATATCTTGGAAAACTAAAAAGCAAACTATTGTATCAAGGTCATCAGTGGAAGCAAAATATAAATCCATAAATCCATGGCCCGTCTTAGCAAAGAGTTGATGTGGCTAAAATACCTATTAACAGATCTAGAGATTGGACACCCTCAACCCATGTTGATGTTTTGTGATAACCAAGCAATGTTACACATTGCAGCCAATAGAATTTTTCATACCAAACATATAGAAATTGAGTGGCATGGTATAATAGAAAATATTCAAAGTAGCATGATTCAAACACCGTTCATCATTACTTTAATGCAATGTTCCGACATATTCACTAAAGCATTATGGCATGATCAGTTCATACAACTCAAAAGCAAGTTGGGCTCTATTGATCCCCACGCTCCAACTTGAGAGAAGGAGCATGTTGGATTTTACTTAACGTAAAAAATGTTAAAACAAGAAACAACGTAAAGATGGAGTCCTAATGAAAATGGAAAGCAGAATCAATATATGAGGATGAGTCCTGCTGGAAATGAAAAGCAGAATCAGTGTATGAGGATGATGCCATTGTTGGATGAAAACATTGGGAACGATCATCTATCCAAAATTTGGATATATGGATATTTGTACATTCAACTTTCTTGTTATTATTCCAAGATTTGTGGGATTGTAAATTGTGTAATAGAAACTAAAAGATGTAAAATATATTCTTGTGAATTTGTAATATAACAGAAAATTCATCTTGTGTCATTTTTTCTCTTTGTCCACTGATATTCATTTTAACAGATCAGGATCCACTCATTAAGGGCACACCCTTGTTCGGGCTTGGCTCGTGAGCTCGTTGCACACTGAGCTAAGCCTTAGCTCATTACGAGCATATTATGTATAAAATATATAATATGCAAAATTATAAAATTTCAAACAAATATATACGAAACAAGCTGAGCTGAACTTGCCATGTTACTGCCCAGCTCATTTACCTAAATGAGCTGGCTGGTAGCTCGGTTCACCAAGCTCAAATTTTGAGTCAAATTGAGCTGAGTTGAATGACAATTTGTTCATCTCATTTCCCCGCCATACTGACATGTTATTTTTTACGTAAAATGATTGCATTGTACGCAAAAAAAATGAGTTATTTTCCAAAATAGCTTGCAATTTTCAAATTTTGCCCCTTGTTCAAATTTGTAAATGCTTGACTTTTTTAGGACCTTTTTACTCTTTTTACAAACATACTTTCTGATATTCACGCGATCAATATACTCTCATGGTATTGCAAACTCTTACTAAAATGCAAACACTTTTTTTGCGAACCTCAAGAAGTTTGCATAACCAAATTTGTGAACCTTTTGTAATTGAAACTTGCGTAACTTCGTAAATACCATACTAAATTTGCATATATAGTGCAACATTCACGAGATATCGTACCAACTTCCTTTCAGTAATTAATTCTCTAGGAGATCCGCAAATATGTGGCAATCTGCATATATAATATGTTGTAAATTTTTGTAAAGTTTGTGATTCGAAATGACAATCACAAATAAAGTACTATTTTTGCAAATAAGGTCATCGCGAATATGCTCTTTATATGCAGATTTGTTGACAAATTTGCAAAATTTCTAAAACATTACAAATATTGGATATAAATACAATGTGATTTTTTTTGTGTGAATTTTCACATGGTATTTACGAAGTTATGAAGGTTTCAATTACATGAGGTTCACAAATTTGGTTATGTGAACTTCGAAAGGTCTCCAAAAAAATGTGTGAATCTACATTTTAGTGAGAGTTTATGATACCAAAAAAGTATAACAAACCTTAGGAGGTTCGCTCATGCAAAGGGTAAAAAGGTTCTAAAGAAGTGGGTCACTTGAGGATTTGGACATGAGTAGATTTTGAAAATTATGAGCATTTTGAGAAACATGTAATTTTTACTCTACAGTTTGCTCATTTTTCATATTTTTTATTCAAATCCTTAAAGCAAAATTTGAATATTCATTCCGATAAGTTACATGTTTGCCAAATTATTTTTGAATTCCAGCCTGATTCAAAACAACGTTTTTAGTTTGGATCTACTCCATAGTCAGATTACAACCAGATCTAATTGCATTTGTTTACATCTAAAGAACTGGTTTTCATTCTTTCTTAACAGATCCAATACTACTATTTTGAATCCGGATTCAACCTTACCTTGTCTAATCTGATTGAAATCGGTAACTCATATTTGGATTCATGAGAGTGGAATCTAGAATGATTCAGCATGTATGCATTTTCACCACAAATTTTGAGCCGTCCTTATGTTGCCATGTATGCAAAACATGGACCATAACAGTGGGTCTGAGAAACAAGACGAGCAGTTGGGCTCAGCTCAAAAATTGAGTTCAGTGAGCCTAGCTATGAGCCAGCTCAATTTAGATAAACGAGCTGACCACGAACATAGCAAGCTCAGCTCAGCTGGTATAGGCTCGTTTTACATATTATATATATATATATATATATATATATATATATATATATATATATATATATATATTATGTGTTTTATACATTTTATTACATATATTTAGTATATTATCAAATTATTTTTTTAAGAAAATGAGCCAGCTCGTGATCGGCCCGCCAAGCTCGGCTGGTGACCAGCTCACGAGCCTAGCTCGAGCTAGGGGTGTACCCTCAACGAGCAACAGCCAAAAAAGACGCGGCCCATCTAATAAGTGGAATTGAGTGAGGCCAGGTTGCCAAAAACAGATCCACATGAACCAATCCCACACAGCATACCCTCGTGTAGAGAGAGAGAGAGAGAGAGAGACTTTCCAACCTTAACTTTGCCTTTTTGAAGTTGCGCGTGAAGGGGGGAGCTGGTGGCCCCCCAGGACAAAAAAAAAGGTAAAAACAAACACTGTTAAAATTTATTTTACATTTAAGACCGAAAGGGTTTGGGGTAGTGGGATGGGACCTAGACTATTAGACAGGCAGTTTATGCTCAAATCCCACGGGCATCACCCTTGCATAAGTTAAAGCTTGGCGACTCCTTGGGGTCGAAGGGTAAGCCTTGGGAGTTTTATGACCACATGGACATTGACCCTAGCATGGGAGGCTGAGCCAGAATAAAAAAAAAAATCATTTTACATTTTTATTATCTACCTTAGTAAAATGTCATTTCACACTAACAACACAATAAGGTGGTGATACCAAAAAAGATTAAGACATGATCTCAAACTAATTACCCTAAAGCCAATAAAAGTAAGGTCCATAAATTACATCAAATTGATGCCCTCAACTCTTAAGCAGTTATGCTTCCCCAATATAGGACATTATAACGTCTATGAAATATCTTTTGCTTATAAATTCACCAACCAACAAGAAAGGAAGACATACATGTGACGTTTTCAATTATAGGCAATTCACAAGGTTTCACATGGTGACCCAATTGGATGAAAAGTGTGTTTTGGACATGCCTGGTGAAATTTCTTAATTTAGGGTTCATAATTTTGCTGTTTGAGTGGAAGTGAAAAGGGAAGATATGAAAGATGTGAGCTGCTTGGCCATTTTTTTGAAAACAAGAGCAACACTATCCTTTTATATGATAACACTCTCAAACCAACTCTTCACCTAGTGTTTTGAGTTATTAGGGAATATAGAAACTACTAATTATGCCACTTCCATGTTTTATGTTTTAATGTATCACTATTTTACGAAAAAAGCCACCTATTTTGTCAACTATTAACAGAAAGCACCTCAACACTTTTCTTATTATGCTTAGCTGCTTATTTTTATAATTTATGTTTCAAAGACATTCTTGGCGCTAAAAACATTCGGTTGATCTCCGTTAAGTTATCAACGCCACGGTCAAAATGACTTGATTATTGATTTGTTTAATAAAATACCAAAAGATGATATAATATGGATTGTTTTATAAGCAAAGAACATAAGTCTCGTTTTATGCTTTTCCCACGTATTGGCATACTGAATTTAATAATCCAAATGTTGGGCAGTTTTTCCTAAATAGCTGACAAGGGAGGCAGTTTTTTGTAAAATGTTTTAATTTACAAACTAAATTCTTCCATTAAACCCTTAAGCCTAACACTAATACTCAAAATTGCTTGGCTTGAAGATTGAACACCCCTTGAAAGGGATCAGGGGTGTCAACCGGTCGGGTTTGGTTTGGATCCAGTGAAACCAGACTTAGACCAGATTTTCAGATACAGCATCCAGTCCGAACATGAGTTTAATTGGGTCTACTATAAAAGAAATCATATCGGATAAAAATTACATGAACCGGACCCAGACCATATCTACTAATATATATATATATATATATATTTAAAAATTTATGGTTCTTAATTAGAACTCAGGTCGGGCCCAAGTCTGGTATAAAATTTCACAAACTACACTTGAGTCCATGTATTAATTGGACCTTCGGGTCCAACTCGGGTCTTAATCGGGTCTTCATATTTGTCATCATACCTGGACCCTATAGGGTTTGATTAGGGTAAAACCGACCCATTGACACCCCTAACAGGGATGTCAATGAATCATATTGTATTTGATATGTGACCCAATTTGATTTCATTTAGTTGCATTTGGTAAGCTAAAATCATATCCAATTATAATCGAATGACAATATGATTTCGATATTTTCTTACCAAATCCTATAAATATCCGAATTTGATGGACATCTAAATCCGTTTATATGTAAAAAAGCATAGCTGGTTTGAATTTTTCACCATCTGAATCCAAATCTGAATCTAAATTTAAACTCGTTCAGCAAACATTTGATTAGTCCAGTATATTATTAGCCACACCCGACCCGAATCCAAACCGTCTACATCTGGAAAATTAAGACACCATACGTATGATGTAATAGGCAATAACCATAAACTTTTTGTGTTTTCAGAAATATCTAATAAGTTAGGATCATCGTTGGAAATTATTGGATAAAAAAAAAAGGAAAACCAAAATCACACTTCAAAAGAATCCCGTAAGACAAGGGTGGCCGAGGGCCCCACTAAAAAAAAAGAAAAAAAAAACCCTCCACGATCAGAGACGTGATCTTCGTCTTCCTCTTCTTCTTCTTCATTTCAATGGCGGTCGATTGCAGAACGACGAGGATGGATCCCTCTTCCTCCCCGTCGCCGTTTTCCAGAGATATCAGAGGTAAATTTCCGGCCTCCGGCTCCTTTTCCGGCAAGAAACCCCCCGATCACCTCTCTCGATCTTCACCGACGTTCGAATCTGTAAATTTGCATCCCTCGTTTCTAGGGAATCAGCACTCGAGCTCCTCAGAAAACCTTAGGGATCAGCGTTACCTGGGGCACCAGAGGATTCTGGGTTCCCTCGAGAATTTTAGGGCGCGAGCGCTCGATAGCCCGTTCCTCCCGTCCGTGCCGCCGTCGTTCTTATCGGAATCGGCTGAGAAGAGTCAGAATCCGTCGAGGTCTCGGCTCGTTAAGGTGAAGAAGCGTTCGGCTTTGCAGAAGGGGAAGGCTGCTGCTTCGGGCGGTTCCGGCGGCGCCGTCGACGATGACAGGACGATGGGTACAGCGTCAGATGATCCGTTTGGATTGAGTTCAGTGCCTGGTGAATCTTTTTCGGATTGGAATGGCAGGTTATTTGGGAAATCTGGTGATCACATTGGGTTGTTTGGTTCTGATGGCTCTGGGGTTGAATTTGGCTCTGGTTCTGATACTTTGCACGGTTTTGAGAGTGATGGGATGCCGGAAATCTGCAATTCGGATGATTCTAGGGATCACGTTAGCTCAGGTGAGTCAAATGATCAAAATTTCAGGGGTGATTTGAGATTTAGCGATGTGGGTGGTCGTAGGATCAATAATGATTCCGTATTCGGCGATTCGGTTAGTGGTAGAGTGGGCAGTTTTTCTGCGTTTGGAAGAAGTGGTGATGAGAATGTGGGTGCTTCATCGTGCTATGTGGGTGTTTCTGAACAGACAACAGGTCTGCGTGAGCGTGTTTCTGGACAGAATCCGTTTCCTTCGAGGCTCCGTTTGGATAAAAAAGACTCAAGCTCATTGAGTGTCTTGGGTTCAGGAGGGCCTTCCTTGCGGATGGATAGCGATGCGGGGATTAGCTTGAATGGAGGACGTTTCAGAGTTTCCGATCGCAGTGAGTTTGTATTCGGAAGCGGTAGTCAGAAGGTTTCTCTATCAAAACGGAATTCGGCGAGCTATGGAGATGCTAGTGCGGGTGTGCCATTCGCGGATATGGGGAGATTGAAGATTGATTCTATGGATTCAACTGGCAGACTTCCTCATTCTGCTAAGAATGTGATACTTGAGGAGGATAACAAGGGCCACAGAGTTGGAGATCAGAATAGCAATGATCCTTCTTTCACATTTAAAGCTGGTACTGGGGTGAATTCAGTTGCTGGTGGCAGCATTCGAGGTTCAAGCCAGCAGGTCAAGGAAGCTGCATTTGATTTCAAGGCTGGTGAGAGAAGGCCCACAGATGATGTTTTACAGCAGAATGGATTTTCTTTCGGGGCTAGTGATTTAAAATCATCAGTTTCATCTAATCTTTCTGCTAATCTGGGATCTGGTCTGCACGAGGAGATGAATAGGACGAGTACTCGTGCCGAAGCATCGAAAGGTAATTCAGATTGTCGTTCTCATGGGAAATCCACAGCCCTTCTACCTGATGAGTTGAAGAAGTCCACTATTGAAACCAGGTTGCAGAAGCATTGTGACACATATTCGAGGGATAACATTCCTACTCTGAATGCACAAAGGACCTTCATCTGTGATGGCGAGGATTCCACCATGGGCAAGAATGTCACTGAGGAAAGAAGTTTCCCATTTATGGGAGATGCTTTTCCTAATAGAAGCTGTGTCTTTGGGTCTAGTGCTTCAGCTAGTTGGTTTCAGGAAAATGTATCGTCCAATCTAGTTGATGAGGTGGGAAAGTTGAAACTTAAAATGGGATTGCAGGATGGCAGTGACACATGTTTAAGCGGTTACCATCCTACACCTTCTGAGGCAGGGATCTTCAGTAGGGACCGCTTTCCGGGTGCAAGTGAGCCAGAGGTCGGGGAACCTGCGTTTGCGTTTAAGGCCGGTCAGAGCATGTCCAGAGGTGATCCTTTTCAGCAGAATGGTTTTGTTTTTGGGTCTAGCAGTGTGAAAGCATCAGTTTCAAGTAAGAATGCATCTAGGTGTCCTGGAAATCTGGGATCAAGTGATAATGTTCCTTGTCCCAGCATGCCAGGAGCCTCTAGCAAGGGTAATATGGATCCAACCCTTAAGAAGAACTCAAGACATGAAAGCACGACCTTGGGCTCGGATGATGTTCTCCAAGAGCATGATTTTTCTGCTGGGACTAATTACGCAAAATCTTCAAATAATGGTTCAGATGATCATTTGCACGGGAAGTCAGTATCTAGTCTGCCTCATGAGACGAAGTCATCAAAAACTGAAGGTGGCATGCATGTGAATGGTAATATTCCTGCTCTGCATGTGCCAAGGGCCTTCAACAGTGATAGAAAGGATACCACCATTCGGAAGGACTCTATATACAAGAGCAGTTTCTCAGTCTCAGGCGATGCTTTTCAGTACAAAGCGTTAGCTCCAGATGAAAATTCAGCTGGTGAGTTTACAAAAAACTCAGCATCCAGTCTTCCTGATGAGATGAGCAAGTTGAATCTTGAAAGCGAATCAAGGAATTCTGGTAGCATGCACTCAAGTGATAATATTCCTGGTCCTAGTAAGCCATGGACCTTTGCCAGGGATAGCATGCATCCCACCAAGGGGAAGATTAATGCACATAAAAGTGGATTCTCAGTTGTAGATGATGTTCCTCAGCAGAATGTTTTTGTCTTTGGTTCTAGTAGCGCAAAAAAATCTGTTTCAAATGAGAACTTAGCTGGTCATTCTTTTGGAAGCTCAGATGCCACCCTGCATGAAGAAGTGGGGATGTTGAATACGGAAAATGAAACTCCGGATTTTGATAACGTGCTCCCCAATGATTGCACTCGCGGCTCCATTGGTTCTAGAGAACTAGGAGATTGCAATCCAAGCAAGGGAAAGAATTCTAGGCGTCCTGTTTTTTCTGTTGCCAGATCTCAGACTGGTAAAGCCTATATTCGTCCTAGACAGGGTCATGTTTCACAAGCTGCTGATGGCATGGCTTTTCCAGTTCGGGGAACAGAGACAGCTGCCTCTTCTTCTCGATGCTATAGTGAGGATATTGATCCATCAAATGTAGCCGAGAAGAGTTCTTGTGATCCTATGGGGTCTGAGACAATTCCATTATCTTTCACATTTGGAGGTGGAGGAGAAAGGGTATATGGCCCCTCTGCTCAACCAAAGGAAGATTCAAGGCCCAATGCAGAAAGCGCCACTGGGTCTGAGATTCCATCATCTGCTGGAACTCCATCTGAACTGTCTGGTTCTTGGCGAGGAGTAGACGAAACACTTGCAGATCCAAGATCTTCAAAAGTAGAGGGTCCGCATCTACAGAGAGATTTTTCTTGGACCTTTTCTGAGAACCCTTTTGCAAGTATGGGCAAACAATTTGAATTTAGTGCAAAAGGAGGACAGAGTAAAACTGTTGGGCCAAAAAAAAAGGGCGGGAAGTCAAAGAAACCTGCTGCAGCCAAGTCAAGGGAGCAACCCTCTGTTTTGCTGGAGAGAAGTTCCCAGGAAAAATTTGAGTTGGATTCTGCAGGTAGTTATTCACCAATGGATTTCTCTCCTTACAGGGAGGCATCACCATATGGTGAATACTCAAGGGCGACTTCTGTAGCTTCCGGTGAATCTGTCAGCCTTGGTGCTGATTATGTGGCAAAGAATTCACATCATTCTCTTTCCACTGATGAGATGGATGTGAAAGTAGGTGACCGAACACAGCCCTTCTGCAATGATGAGGGTAAGAAAAAAGGTGACTGGAAACCTATGCCTGAAGAATTGAGTGGTGAAAATGCCAAGCATTATTTTGATAGAAGCACGATAGGTGTCGACAGCTCTGTATCAGATAGAAATGGCACTTGGTGGAGTTCTTATGATGACAGTATTTCTGCTTCAAGACCTGAAAATGAAGGGCTTAACTTTAGAACGGCAACTTTGGATGCAGAAAGTGGGGGATGCACAACTGGTGAGTGCTCTAAATTGGATGCTGCAAATCGAGAGAAAGATGATGATTCGAAGTTCACTTTTTCTTCAAAAACGGAAGGAATTAATGAACCCACGTCCACCTTTGCTGCACCACCTGCCCTACAGTATCCATTCTCGGCAGTAAAGAGACATCCCAGAAGAAAACATTGGACAGCAGCTGACAGAGATGCTTATGGATCCAACTCAAGTGCGAACTCTCTTATTGATTCCTCTGATGTGAATCTATTTCCACTTGCTGGTGGTGGTCTTGGTCAAACTAGAAGTGAAAAAGAAGCTCCATTAGTAACTCGAGGGAGTGGGAAGCAGTATCCTGAGACAACATTAAACCAAAACTTATTTACGGACATAAAGTCAACAGTGAGACAAGAACCTACACCACCTGCTGATGAAACTATGGGTGAATCTGGTTCTAAAGTATCTATCGTGTCTCCTGTTCTATTGAATGCTAATGCATCAATGCCCACGCCAATTGCAGCAGCTGCAGCACTGGAAGCTTGTGAGAAGTGGCGACTCAGGTGCATTTTATGTCGATTCTATTCCGGGTTTTTTTTGTGTTCTATTCAATTTCAGCTTTTTTTTATGTGTTCTTTCTTCTTCCCCCACCATCTTCTTGATTTTCGTTAACTTGGATTCTATTTATGCCAGGGGAAACCAAGCTTATGGAAAAGGGGAATTATCTATAGCTGAGGAGTATTATACATGTGGATTAAGTAGCGTTCCTCCAAATGGGACATCTAAAAACTGTATGAGGGCTTTAATGCTATGCTATAGCAATCGCGCCGCAACTCGCTTTTCTCTAGGCAGAGTGAGAGAAGCACTAATGGATTGCATGGAAGCTATTGCAATTGATTCATCCTTTCAAAGGGCACAACTTAGAGCCGCAAAGTAAGCTTAGTTTTTATGAGTCCCTTTCTTTTTGTGTGTTTCTCCTATTTGATCATGTAATCTGCTCATTCATGAATTTATTTGCACCCTTTCTTTACAATGGGAGTGGATTATTGTCTGGAGACTCTGGACTAGTGTCATAGGCATATGAATGTGTCAAACTCTTCTTGGAATTGAGTTACGTGCATGATGCTTCTTGTACAGTCTACTAGAGCTTTGCTCTACAAGATGCATGGGATGCAGTAATATGTTCATGTTTTGCATGAATTGTGGTTGGATTTTGCCTGATGCTTTTAATTGGGTATATTATATGAATGTTCTCTGGTGGCTTGTGTCGGGTGTTATTGGGTCCCTGATTTGGTATTTGTGCCCTCTTGCTTGTATAGCTGTGTAGTATATCATTACTCTTTCTGGTGCTTAGTCATCCAGAATAAACTTCAAATCTTTTATCGTGTAACTTTTGAGATGATTGATATGAATGCATATGGTACAATTCCATTACAATAGGTCATTTCACAATCCTTTTTCTTCTTTGAAATGATTTCATATTCTTTAGTGTATGTGCATCTGCATGCGTCTCCCTTCTACATGGGGGGTTATATATTCATGATTTTGGAAGGTTACTAGTTTATTCCTTGCCTCCATGATTGGTTCATTGTAGTCTCCTTTTTCCACAACCGGGCCTATGTACCATTGAGTTGGATATACATAAGTCTTTATTAAGTTATTCTTATTTTTTATCTGTTTTCCTTTGGTGCTGCTCCAATGACACCTTTGAATATTGGAATGCTTTGTTGTTTTTCCTTTTTCAGTTGCTATCTTGCCCTTGGGGATGTTCAAGATGCTTTGGCATACTACAGTAAATGCTTGCAACACGGAAGCAACTCAAATGTAGATCAGAAGGTTGTCACAGAAGCTTCAAATGGTTTACAAAAAGCCCAGGTAGTTTTAGCACCATATTAGTTGGATAATTTAATGATACTTTACATGTTTCTTATATTGCCTTGTTTGTACTTTGTACTGAGCAGACGAAGTTTCCTTGTACCATGCATGTCCATCAAGTGGTGTAAAAGCATGGTTCCTGACTTATGAAAAAGAAAAGGGAAACACAGAAGTTTATTATCTAAAATGGAAAAGGTTTTATATATATATATATATATATATATATATAAAGTCATGCATCATGCGACATGAACATAATATAAAACCAGTTTAATCGTACAGGCATATCAATGCACACATCTATTCTTGATTGTTTATAAACATGGCTCAATGCTCATGCATATCTTTGGATACATGATTGCATAATCATGTGGACTTTATGCTTATAACTAGTCATTACTTCATAATGTGATTCTATTTTCAATTCACAACTTCATAACTATAGCATAATTTGCATGGCTAGCCATAACTTTTACTGTGTTATGCATCTGATTCAAAAGCTTGCTGTTATATTCCTGGGATATGCCTTCTTGAAGATGCTATTTTTTTGTTGTCTTAAATAGCTTAAACTCAAACGGAAGCATTAAGCTTTATCTACAAATTTCATAGTTTGAGTCCAGCCTTGTCTCTTGATATAGTCTCTACTCTCCACATGATTTATATGTTCTTATTTTCTTTATTTTTAACCATTCTATGATTCAAGCTTATGTGAAAGTTTAGAGTTTTGGCTGACTGACTACCTTTTAATTCTTTGTTAAAAAAAAGAAAAAAAAATGTTGGAGTATTAAAGCCATAACTTGCCTTTCTGACTGGCAGCAACTGGATAAGTACATGGATCAGTCTTCTAAGCTATTACAGAAGACGACATCTGATGCTGCAGCGAATGCATTGCAAATTATTGATGAGGCTTTATCAATAAGTCCATTGTCCGACCACTTAGTTGAAATGAAGGCGGAGGCCCTTTTAATGGTTTGTGCATCTCTGCCTTCTCAGTTACTACGATTTCAGTAGAAGTCATATTTATTGTGATTTGCAAACATAATACATAAAGTTTTATGCTTTTCCAGTGGTCTTGTTTGGACAAGTGAATCTTAAAGATGTTTCATTTCAGTTTTTTGGGTATATGATAATTTGTGTTCTTAGGGTGCTGACATGTGCCTTCTTTCTGCATCTGCAGCTTCGCAAGTTTGACGAAGTGATTCAGTTATGTGAACAGACTCTAGAATCTGCAGATAGAAACTCTGTCCTTATCAGTTCCAACTGCAAGACTCAACATGAGGATGGAACGGCTAAAGTAGAAAGGTCTGCAGTAAGGGTCTGGCGTTGGTGCATGATTTCAAGGTGTTACCTTCTTCTTGGAAGGCTTGAGAATGCTCTTGACTTGCTTCAGGAGCATGGAATAAGGGATTCTGATGTACAAAAGTAAATACATCCTCATTCTTTACGTTCAAAAGTTTGGTTATTTATGCTTGATGTACATGTAGATTTATAGCCAAAAATATCAAGAAAGATATAATGTGATTAAAATCTTTGCAGGTTCAGTGTCAAGACTGCAGAATCTTCATCGGCATTACCTGTCGTTATTCGTGAACTATTACGCCTCAAAGTATTATGATCACTTTCTTCATAAAGTCTTCCTCTTTGTGCTTGAAAAGTTTATTTTTGACTTGTGTTTATTTTGGCATTTTGATCACCTATTTTCGAATCTTAGTTACCTTTATTTCCAATTATATATGCTGAAATCCTTTTATTGAAGTAACCTTTGTCTTTTTTCTTTTTTTCATGCTTTCGGTAGCTGTATTTATTTTTTCATTGAAGCATTGACATTTTATGAGCTAAGGTATCCTGAATTCCATGCATATGAAAATTAATACCTGAAATATGATTGTGTGAGTACTTGCAATTGTTTCTTATACTTTCAGGGCATGTCATACTTTCAGAAGTCTGTTGGTGTTTCCAGCATTTTTGTTAATCCTCATAACTGACGATTTAATACCAGCATTATCTAGTACGCCCAGCATATTTGTGAATGCTGGTAATTTATTATACTGTATGACATGGAAGTGCTACATGTCAAGACGTTTCCTGAGAAAACTGCAGATTTATCAGAAAATAATTGCAGAAATAGAGAATGACACAGCAGTCAGTATGGGGGCTGTAACTTGCACTATTCCCAATGAGGGAGGTTGTGCCCTATATTTCTTCATTATATATTGAAAACATAATATCTTACATGACAATAATACCATGTTTAATATACAAATAGAACAGTTACGTATAGGGGTATATAATATGAACAAATAAATACACAAATATGGGTTGGTGGGCTGGGTATGGATCCAAACCCAAATCACGTCACCTCCCAATATCCTCCCTCAAGTTGTGCATGCTTCTTTACCATGAACAACCTGCTCTTCAAAAGCCAGATTTTTCGTTTAGTCAACCCCTTTGTGAACAGATCAGCCAACTGATGTTCTGTATTGACAAATTTAGCTTTCAACTCATGATCTTCAATTTTTCTTCTAATAAAATGCTGGTTTATTTCAATATGCTTTGTCTTCCCATGATAAATTGGATTCAAGGATATCTTAATTGCACTTTGGTTATCACAAAGTAGGATAGATCACGGAATCACCTCTACTAGATCATTAAGAAGATACCTGATCCAAGTAATTTTAGTTGTCACAGCCAAGGTTGTAAGTAGTAGTATATCGTAACCCATATCGGTCGGGCCCAAAGTAAGATACGTATTGTATCGTAACAAATCGTAAATTTCATTAAAAAGTCTTTAAAAATCTAAAAAAAATCATAGAATACAAGAACACAATATATTTATGTAATAAGATTAACTAATGATGCTCCAGTTAGAAGGATGGAAAAATGGAAAAATATATTAGTTAAAAGAGGTCGGGGTAGGCCTAGGAAGACATGGATGGAGATGATAGGAAAGGATATGAATGCTTTGAACCTCACCGAGGACATGGCATTGGATAGAAATGATTGGAGGAGCAGGATTCATGTGGAAGACCCAGAATGATTTTCTTTTTTGGTTCATATCGTCGACCCCAATTGTTTTGGGATGAAGGCGTAGTTGTTGTTGTTTGTTGTAATAAGATTAACTAAACATAGATATGTCATTAAATATTTAACAGACATGCATTTGGTTGTGCAACCACACATCTAATCACTACAAATACAATCGGTTAAGACAGAATAATGATACATTTAAAAGCTAAAAGGTTTTCATAACTCATTACAAAAGTCAAAGTTACATTTTTTAGTTAGGAAAGGCATACAGGCTGGAGTCCAGAAACATATGTCTATATATAAAAGTCATCTTCAGTATTAAACTTCAGTTTAATGATTTTCTTTGTTTATTGCATCGTTTAATGGTTTGAGATGATAATGGGTCATCTTCATCTTCTGAATTAGTGACCACCTCTGGCAATTTATCTCCTACAAATGTTGCACGTACTTATGTTTTTCTTTTATCATCTACTATAAGACTAGTAAGAAGCTCAACACGAATATTAGCAGGAATGCGATGTGTACATAATTTTACGATGGAGTTTTTATACCCCACAACATGAAATTTAAATCTATGCAATCATCCATGCATTGCAAAACCACAAAAGTTACACTTCACTATTTCTTTAAAACGCATCTTCAAGTCGGCTGGTGTACAATATTTCAATGCAGAATCCTTTGAGAGGCATCCTCTAAGACCTCCACCCTCCATCGACCTCTTAAAACATAAATTACTAAATCTAATCAATATAAAGATGTAAAACAATACTCAATAACACACGTAGGGACAAAATTTGAGTTCTAAGGGCACAAAAAACAGGATTAAGGGTAAAAAAACTAAAAGTAAACTATTATCTTTTAAAAGCATAAAAAAAGAAAGAAGCTTACCCTCTTTTAACTTCAATCATACAAAAATAAAGCAAAGAACAAAGATTTTTTACCTTATCTCACTTCCTTGAGTAAAAATTGAGTGAAAATGTACTCTTACGCGAGAAAATCACAAAGGCCTCTTCATTGCTCAAAAATCGACCCCCAAAACGCTCTCAAGTCTCCTATTGGTGCGTGGGTTTTCCTCTAATGGCCTCTACACAAATGGAGAAATCGACCCTAGGAAGGTCTTTAAAACCCGAAGTAAAAAAATGTTTTGGCCCTTTTAAAGTGTGTCCGAAGTGTATCGTATGATACAATATACAATACACCTGATACGAATATGATACACACTCATATCACAATATGCGTGTGTATCATATAGTTAGAATACATAATAACGATAAGTATCGTATAGTATCATACAATACAATACTTACAAAATTAGTCACAACCATGGACCAATATTCAACTTCAGTGCTTGATCTAGTTATTGCCCTTTGTTGCTTACTGCTCCAAGAAACTAAATTCCTTCCAATGAAAACATAGTAGCCAGATAGACCTAGACCTCCTCTCAGCTGGAACCCCCGCCCAATATACATCTGAATAGGCCACAACAATCAAGACATCTTCTTTTGTTCTTCTTTTATAACACAAACCATCTCCTACCCCTTCAATACCTCAATATTCTTTTCACTGATTTCATATGTGTGGTTCTGGGTTCATGCATAAATTGAGATACTTGATTAACATCAAAAACAATGTTCGGCTGTGTAATGGTGAAAAACTGTAACATGCCAACCACACTCCTATATTTAGTAACCTTTCCATTATTTGCCAACCACGCCCTTGTATTTAGTAACCTCTTCATTATTTGCATTGAGTCTTTGATGCATAGACTGGAGGGAGAACTAGTTTGCAATCTTTCATTCTTGACTTGGTAAGAAGATCAATTGTGTACTTAGGCTAAATCAATATGAAATTTCCATCATTTCTGTCTACTTCAACTCCAAAAAAGTATCTCAGTCTACCAAGATCATCTTGAATCTTTCATTCAAAAATTCTTTCACATCATTAATATGCTAGCGAGAACTTCCCGTGATGATTATGTCATCCACATAAATGAGCGGTAGAGTAATAAAATTTTCTCCCTTATAAATGAATAGCGATTTGTCTAAAGGACAACGATAAAATCCATACCTTTGAATTTCAAGGGATAAGCTTTTAAACCAGGAGCAGGACGCTTGTTTCAACCCATATATTGCTTTTTTTAACATGCACAAATATGTCTTTGGATCATTCTCACTATATCCTTGTGGTTGCCTCATATACACTTCTTTTAACTCTCCATGCAAGAAACATTTGTTTACATCCAACTAACTTAGCTTCCATCCATGATCAACTGTTAAGGAAAGAATGATTTGTATCGTCTCCATCTTCACAGTTGGACTGAATGTTTCCTCATAATCTTGTCCATACTCTTGTTTTAAGCCTTTCATAACTAATCTGGTCTTGTATCTTTTGATGCTTCCATCGGGTTTATACTTTGTCTTTTAAATTCATTACGATCCTGCAACATTTTTATCAGGTAGTCGTATGCCTATCTCCTAAGTCTAAGACTCATGTAAAACTTTTATTTCTTCATTCATGGCTTCAATCAATCTATTTGATTTGATGACCTGTTGGAATGCTTTAGGCCCCTTGCTTTTCAATTTGAGAGAAATATTTGAAAATCAATGTTAAAGTTCTCATTGCTAACCCATCTTTCAATAGGATGCCTTACTTTAGTGGACCTTCTCAACTGAGATAATTGGGGCTGATTATGTTCTTTACTTTGTGGCTGCTCATGGTCACTATACCCTTCTCTACTTTTTCTAGAATACACATATTCTTCTTTGAACCTTCCTGAGGCATCACTTGCATGAGTAACACCACTTTGCCCATGACTCTCCTCATGCTGAAAATCATGAACAACTTCTTTTGTTGCTAGAAGAGAGACTCCTTGATTTACATCCTCATAATTGATGGATGCAAAGATATCTGCATTCAGTCACGGTTCATATGTTTCAACACCCTTGCTCCTTTGCACTAGAGACTCATTAGAGACAATAAAAAAGTTACTCTCATCAAATATGGCATTCCTTGATACTTTGATTTTTCATGTCTTGGGATCATATCACCTGAAGCCTTTATAATTATCAACATATCCAACAAATCTACAAACCAAACTCCTTGATCATTCTGTTTGAAGCTCAACCCCGCTAAAGCTGCTAACAGTAATACTTTGTCTAATCCAGTCTGAGATCCACTACTCTAACCTTGATTGTTCGTTTGTCCTTTATTCTGTTCATGTGGGTTTTATCTTGGATCATCCTTGAGCCAACACTTTGGTTTCACATGCCCAGCTATGTCACATGGGTGCGGGTGCGGGTGTGACACGGGTGCGGCGCAATTTCAAAAATTTTGGACACGGGGACTCGGCTATATATATATATATATATATATATATATATATATATATATATATATATATATATATATATTTATTTATTTATTTTTTAAATATAAAATATATAAGCATGCACAACAATTTTAACTATTTTTTATTTCATTAACATCCTGATTCTGCAGATGTGTTTTACAAAGGATCAGAAGGTCGGGTTCGGTATATCGGACCCAATTACACTGGCATAAAAAACCGCAATATTTAACGAACAAACGATATTTTCAAAACATGGCATTTTTCTTTGCACCTACTACTGAAAATACCCCAATAAAATCGGGGTGTTTTCAAGGTAAGTCGGAATCCTGCCCTCTCTTTCAAACGAGGCCATCTCCCATGAGGGGCCCTGCCTGCCGGCAATGAAGGAGAGGACAAAGAGGGGAGGTCTCGGCCCCTCCCCTGCGTACAGAAGGAACGGGGAGGCCGGGAGGGGCTCGGTGTAATGAAGTATGCGGAAGAATCAAGAATGCAAATGCACAGTTATCCCTTGTTAATCCAGAGTAATCTCTAAGCACTTGATAATTTACAGCCACAGCCTCTTCTAGAGTCTACTTTTCCAATAATTCTAGAGGATTTTCATTAGCTTAAATCTTATCTAGATTGATGTCGATCAAACTTGAAAGTATTTGCATAAATTTTCTTTACAAATATTTTAGACTGCATGCCTTGGGTTATGTTCATCAATGTGTTTACACGATGACTACACCAAAGAGACTGTCTAATAAATAAGTGCTGCAGTTATCAGTTACATGTATCTTTTGTAAAACTAATTGTTCATAACGCCTCTGTCAAGCTCTCGAGTTTAATTGATTATTTCACAATCGCCATTTCTGCAGCTGCAATTTGTGAGCTGCTCGCCATCTGCTCTTAACTTGCATAGGATATTGTGCATAAAATCTGAATTTTACATTCTTATACTATATTTGAGCTTAAATTTTCAATTTACTTTGTTGAATCCTATTAATGTGTGGCCCTACTATTTCTTCTCTTCATGTGCTAGAGCAGTTTTGAATATTTTGTCCTCTCCGTTATGAAGTTGAAATCCACAAAGCTGCTTGTTATCTATTCTTTGAATTTCACAGGATGCCATTGAAAAGAAGTGTATCTTTTCTTATTATATTTCAAGATAATTTTCATCTTATCTAACTAATCCTGTGAGGGTATTGCCTGACATGAGTATTTCGTTGTATTCCTTTTAGTCTGCTGGGAATGAAGCATTTCAAGCAGGAAGGCATGCAGAAGCAATTGAACATTACACTTCTGCCTTAGCTTACAATGTTGAATCACGACCTTTTGCAGCAATATGTTTTTGCAACCGAGCAGCTGCATATCAGGCATTGAACCAGATCACGGATGCCATTGCTGATTGCAGTTTAGCAATATCTCTTGATACAAACTATCCAAAGGTATGTCATTGAGGTGGTATATAATCATGCTATCGTGTTTCTATAAATGATTTGTGAAACTCCAATTTGGTGCAGAATCTGCATATTGACCTTGCTATTGGATTACAATGTACAAATAGTTTATTCTTGTTGAATTTTGAGCCATTTAAGCAAAAAAATAGATATTTTGGTGTGTTGCCTCGTTTGGCACTTTTGTGTACTCATCTGATGAATAAATTGATGTCACTATGTGATAAGTATTTACAGTCATGATGATTGAGTAATGAGAGCATTATGACTTCAAAACATAGCTTTATGTAATGCCTGTCAGCTCTCTTCAATGAATAAGCCCAGCTACTCAATCCAAGTCTCAGAAAGTTAACAATATAACATTTTCTATTGCATTTCCCTATTTAAATGCGAAGCAATCCTTGAATTCAGAATGTAATTGAATATCTCTGTGCACTCTTTAAAGCTGCATGATTCATCTACGATCCAATATTCAACTACCATTCCGTCGAACTGCAAGGTCATTTTTTGACATGTTTCTGAGCCTGCTATAAGTTTGGGTCAACTGTTGGGAAGCATATAAATTCAAAGGGACTGGACATTCCTAAGTGTGATCACTGATCAAGCTAGTCAATTGACTATGAGCAAACTCTTCAACCCCGTGTCTTTGTTTGATCATTGCAAAATACCTCTTTTAATGTCTTCTATAATGTAGAACTAATACACCCACTTGCCACATTGGTTTTATTGAACTTTTAAAATATGTTCACATTGTTGTACTAATCAAACTCAGTCATATTTGGATCATTAAGATAAAACTTGAGAAAGACGAGGGGTCTCAGAGCAGAACTGCAGAAAGAGATCTAGGTTAGGATTTCGTTCTTCTCTTCCCACCTGATCTAAAATATTTTATTAAAAGGACTATTGCTGACTCCAACTTAAGAGATGACTTTTACTAGCCAAGAAAAGTCATGCCTTGGCTAGGTACGTGCTCCATAAATTGATGGCATGATCCAAATGACTATCATAGGGTATTCATACATAGCTTTCATTATCTGCCATGGAGCATCCTATGTATGTATCCAGATTACCTCCACATGCAGCTAGGACATTCTTATATACCTTTTGTGTGTTTACCTTATTTACTTTTAGGAAAATCATAAAGCCATAAACTCTCCGATGCTAACCTTATAATCAAGAGGCTTTTATCCATTTTCTTTTTTGACTGCCCAGATTTGGTAGCTTATAATCCCATTGGCACCAAATTCTTATGCTAACCTGGCTAGGGTTTGAAGACAGAGAATTGACTTAGGGTAGGGATCAAATCAGGGACACCTTTGATCTCATAATGCTGGTTCACCCCTTTGATGAAAGGATTTCTGGGTCTTAGAGACAGAAAAATTAAGATTTTGCTTGTTCATGCTGAACTTGCATTTGATGTGGTCAGTTCGAGAAGGTTAAGGCTTCATCATCGAGCAAATCACCAGTTCATTACCTTGCTAGAACATCCCTAAATCTGCTAATAATCATATATACCCTCACCTATGCTTGACAAAGCAGTAGTCCAGGCCTCATCTGTTGTTGGTTTCACTATAGATCATCATCTCTATGAGTCTTTACCCTGGCTCCCTGCATGAGGCTCATGGGCCCTCAAAAAATCTGTTTCTGAAATATTTACTGATTCTGGCACTTCAGTTCGACCATCCTTGCCATCTCTTTTTCCAATCTAATCCCCCAAAGCCTTGTAGACTGGATAGAAATAAGGCCATAAACTTGTTTGTATGCATTTATGATCGTGAACCTTGCAAAGTTTAGATCAAAATAATCTCTGAAAACTACATTCTCATATGTCTGCAATGGTCAATTGGCAAGAAATTGGATGCTGGATTTTCCACTAGTTTTGTGTTAAAAGTAGTTCCTCAGGGATGAGACAGTTCTCGTCAGTTAGAACAAGGTTGTAGAGCAGGTTCATATTGTTCTATCACAAACTGAGGAAGGAAATGGTGAAGATATGGTGGGGGTTATGTGCATGTTATAAGCAATTCCTTGAGTTGTCAAACTGAACGGAACTGGTTAACTAATTTTTTGTTCTCTGATGATCCTTTCTGTGACCTGAACTGATATGTGGATGTGATAGTTGTGCTTGGATGATCCTCTATGTGATCTGGATTGGTTTCTACATGGGTTGTATACAACATGCATGGTAGGAGGCAGCAGGGAGGTTGACATGTTACCAACCTCTCTAGAGGCTCAATTTTCAATATTTGTTTCATAATGGAGTAATATTGCTTGTTCTTTGTCAAAAGCTTCCTGATTGGATTTTAGTATAAATATATCATCAGCCTGACAGAGAAAATTATTATTTGGATACAAAGCTGTAATGATTCTCTCACACTCTCTCTCATATGCTTTATTTTGTAGTCTTGCTTTTCCTCTTGAGTAATGCTAATATGAGAATTACGATAAATGATGAAAACACTCTCAGAGGTGAAAGAATGTCCGGGAGATAATTTGACTTGGTCACCTGAATCTAGTGACTACAAAGAAATACAAATCACTTCCCTATGAAAGATGAAGGGAATAAAATATAGAAGAAAAAGTGGAGAACGATGATGGAGAATGACTTCTAATACTTTTTACCTATGTCACATGGGTGCGGGTGCGGGTGCAGGTGCGGGGATTCGGCACTTCCAAAAAACCCGGGTGCGGGGGTGCGGCAGGGGCAAAAATGTAAATATATATATATATATATATATATATATATATATATATATATATATATATATCATGTATAGTCTATATGTATGAATGTATGGTAGCTGTTAAGGTACATGACATTTATGCCCAACTTACTTTTTACCATTTTTTTATCTTATATGGTTGTCCCTAAAGATGAAAGTGATGAGTTGTGGAGCCTGATTCATTGTTTTTGCCCTTGCAGGAAGGGGGGTCCGGGGGCTCCCCCCGGCGCGGGTCCCATTTTATAGGGCAATTTTTTTTTTAAAAATTCTGCAGCCCATTTCATAGGGCAAAAAAATTTAAAAAAAAAAAAATTTAAATGGACAAAAATGACCCTGGGTGCATTCAACGCACCCAGGGTCGGGTTGACCGCACTCGGTGCCGCACCCGCGTCGACGGCACCCTGCTAGTTGAATCCCTGTGACATAGCTTTTTACTCAAAAAGACTCTTCATACTTCGGATTCATACAATGACTCTTAGACTAGGCTTTTATAGCACTAGTAAGACCTTTCTAGATGTATTGAGACTCCAAAAGACTCTTAGAAGCTTGTACCTACTTAATAACTCTAGAAGACTCTTAGAAACTTGTACATACACAATAATTCTAGAAAACTCTTAAAAGCTTGTATATGCTAAATAATTCTAGAAGACTCTTAGAAGCTTGTACATGCTCAATAATTTTAGAAACATTGTTCAAGTTTAATTTATTCCCAACAATGCCTATTCTAAATTAAACTTGCTCCTTACGCCCAATCTTTCTGCATTTCTCTTGAAGACTTGTCCACTTAGTAGCTTCGTGAAAATATCTGTCATCTGATCTTTCGTTCTGCAGTACTCCACATGAACATCACCTTCATTCACAAGTTCCCTCAGAAAATGATACCGAATCCGAATGTGTTTGGTCCTTCCATGAAGAACTGGATCTTTCGTAACTGAGATAGTTGAGTTGTTGTCACAGAAAAGAGTTATTGGCTTATTTTGCTTCTGCTTCAAACTCTCTAAAATTCCACGCAACCAGATTAACTGACAACCTGCAAAAGATGCAGCAATATATTCTGTTTCTGTAGTAGAAAGCGCAACAATTGGTTGTTTCTTTGAGCTCCACGAAATTGCCCCACTTCTAAGATTAAATACATAACCTGAAGTACTTCTGCTATCATCAACATTCCCTGCTAGGTCACTATCAGTATAACCAATAAGGTTGACTGCAACATTAGTTTCATAAAAAATTCCTTAATCGATAGTTCCTTTCACATATCTTAGAATTCTTTTTGCAGCTTCCCAATGATTTGAATATGGCTTCTCCATGAATCTACTCACCAAACTGACAACATACATAATGTCAGGCCTTGTGGATGTAAGATACATTAAATTTCCAACCAAACTTCTGAACATAGTGGAATTGACAAGTTTTCCTTCACCTTCTTTAGATAGCTTCAAACCTGAAATGCATGAAGTCGAAACTGGGTTAGCATTCTCTATCTTGAACTTCTTTAAGATCTCTTTTGCATAGCTCTCCTGCGAAATAAAAATTCCTTTCTTGGTTTGATAAACTTCAATACCAAGAAAATGATGCAATTCACCTAAATTTGACATCTCAAACTCTGTCGTCATTGAGTTCTTGAACTCATTCAACATCTGCACATAATTCCCTGTGAAAATTAGATCATCAACATAAAGACTTACAATAATGAATCTTCCTTCCAAATTGACTTTGATGTAGAGAGTATGCCCATATGGATATTTCTGAATTTCACATTTTTCAAAATATGAATTGATGTGGCTATACCATGCTCTGGGTGATTGCTTCAACCCGTACAAAGCTTTCTTCAACTTGTATACTTTCTTCTCTTTTTCTTCCTTGACAAACCCAGGTGGTTGGTCAATATAGACTTCTTCATTAAGAATACCATTCAAGAATGCAAATTTTACGTCCATTTGAAAAAACTTTCAATTATTCTGAGCAGCAATAGAAATAATTAAACGAACAGTCTCAAGTCTTGAAACATGAGCAAATACCTCTGTAAAATCTTTTCCTTTTTGCTTGTACCCTTTTGCTACCAGTCTTGCCTTGTGCTTGTTGATAGAGTCGTCTGGATTCATCTTTGTCTTGTACACCCACTTTACTCCAATAGAACTTTTGTGTGGTGGTAAATCTACAAGCTCCCATGTATCATTGTTTTCAATTGAACCAATTTCTTCTTTCATGGCTCTCCATTTTTCTTCTTGACATGCATCATCAAAAGAAATTGGATCTTCACTTGCAAAGAAGGTAAAAAATATGGCATCATTCTGACTAACTTCTTCTGTGATGTCATATAATTCTTGGATGCTTCTCATTTTTCTTATAGGGCTGCTCGATGAAGAACTTGGGGAAGCAGAAGAATTTCCTGCTTGGGCACCATTTTCATTATTTTCAAATGTTGGATCATTCTCTTCTTCTTCAAACTCAAAAGGAAAGATAGGCAAATTTTTTTTTCAACCTCCAAGTCTTTAAATATGGAATTTTCATCAAATCGAACATCTCGACTGATCACAATCTTCTTTGTCATCGGGTTGTACAGCTTGTAAGCCTTGCTTCTTTCGTTGTAGCCTATGAAAATACACTTCTCTGATTTATCATCCAACTTGTTTCTCATAGCATCTGGAACATGAGCATAACTCATGCTCCCGAATACCTTAAGATGGTGAACACTAGGCTTTGAATCATACCATGCTTCATGTGGTGTGTAATTTTTCAAGCTTCTTGTTGGTGATCTGTTAATAAGATAAACTGCACAAGAAACAACTTCTGCCCAAAACCTTCTTGACAGCTTCTTCTTCTTAAGAATGCATCTGGCCATCTCCATAATTGTCCGATTCTTTTTTTCACACACCATTTTGCTGTGGTGTATGTCGGACCGTCATTCCATGCCAAATACTATTGTCCTTGCAATATTTTTCAAACTCATTTGAAAAATATTCACCTCCGCGGTCAGTCCGTAAAGTATTGATTTTCAGCCTAGTAAATGTTTCAACTTCCGCCTTGAAGTCTTTGAATTTCTGAAAAGCTTCAGATTTTTCTTTGACACAATACACCCAAACTTTTCGTGAGTAATCATCAATGAAAGAGATAAAATAACGATTACCTCCTAAAGATGTCACCGTCATCGGACCACAAAGATATGAATGAATAAGCTCCAAAGGTCTTGTTGCACGCCATGATGATTGAGGAGAAAATGGATTTCTGTGTTGCTTTCCGAGTTTGCACGCTTCACAAACTTCATCAAGATGATCAATTTGAAGCAAGCCTTTGACCATCATCTTCTTTGAGAGAAGCTTTAAATTTCTATAATTCAAGTGTCCATATCTATCATGCCATAGCTTAGAAACTCCATTATCAATACTAATAAAACAAGACATATTTTTATTTTGAAGGGTGAGTGAAAAAAAATTATTTGAAGCAACTCCAACCCTTGCAATAACTTGTTTTTTCCTTGACAAGTAGCAGCAAGCCATGTCATAGAAATAATGTCGAATCCCTTTTTCAAAAGATGCTCCACATTGAGCAAATTATTTTTCAAACCAGGAATAAAATAAACTTCAGACATTTTCTCCATTTTTTTTATTTTGTTTTGAACTTCATTTCACCAACACCACTAACTTTATAAGTCTTTTCATCTCCTACTTTAACTTCACCATAATTAGATTCAAACAACTTATAAAATAATTTTTTGTTACCTGTCATATGCTTGCTAGCACCATTGTCTATGTATCATACATCATCAAGATCTCCACCATGAGACACGAGCAACAAAGTGTCATGATTTTGCTCTTGGTTTTTGTTTTCATACACCAAACGAGCATCATGCCTTTCTTCCTTCTTGTACCAGCATTCACTTGCTATATGACCAGGTTTGTGGCAATTATAGTATTCAAAATAGCTACGGCCTCTCCCTCTTTGATTTCCACGACCTCTTCCTCTGTGCGAGCCTTTGAAATTTTGATTTTGATTCAAGCCATTCTCCTTGCTTGA
Source organism: Nuphar pumila (assembly GCF_984573655.1). Lineage (NCBI taxonomy): Eukaryota > Viridiplantae > Streptophyta > Magnoliopsida > Nymphaeales > Nymphaeaceae > Nuphar > Nuphar pumila. The sequence goes on from NC_143251.1 coordinate 132,044,031, forward strand.
ATAATCACCTCTTTCACGAGCATATGAGCCTCTTCCTCTAAAGCTTTCACTTCTTCCACGACCACGTCCTCGACCTCTTTGATTTTTTAAATTCTCCTTCTCATTTAGAGACAATTTCGACTGCAGTGCTTGATTCAAAACTACTTCTTTCTTTTTTTTTATTAGCCTTTCTTCATGAGCTTACAACGAGCTCGTAAGCTCATCAATGGTCATGGTATTCAAGTCCTTTGATTCTTCAATGGCTACCACAATGTAGTCAAATTTTGAATCCAAAGAACGAAGAATTTTCTCTATGACATGAACATCATCCATAGTTTCACTATGTCTTTTTAATTGGTTAACTATAGACAATACTCGTGAACAATAATCAGAAACTGATTCCGACTCCGTTTTATGCAAACCTTCAAACTCTCCTCGAAGAGTTTGCAAACAGACTCTTTTTACCTTTTCACCTCCTTTAAATGAATTTTCCAAAATCTCTCATGCTTACTTTGAGTAAGTAGCACACGCAATCTTCTTAAAAGCGACTTTATTTGAGGTTACTCCTTAGTAGATTACTACAAGAGCTCTCTTATCTTTCTTTTTCGACGCTTTTAGACTCTCTCTTTGAACTTGTGACATTTCTTCTTCATTTTCAACTTCAACATAGCCTTTTTCGACTATCTTCTGCAATTCTTGAGATCCAAGAATAGCTTTCATTTGGATACTCCAATTACCGTAATTTTCTTTGGCTAATTGAGGGACGAAAGGAAGAGGAATCAAGTTGTTCATTTTAATCGAACAAAGCTTTGATACTAATTTGAAGAGAATAAAATATAGAATGGAGAGAAAAAGTGGAGAACGATGATGGAGAATGACTTCTAATACTTTTTACTCAAAAAGACTCTTAGAATAGGCTTTTATAGGACTAGTAAGACCTTTCTAGATGTATTGAAATTCTAAAAGACTCTTAGAAACTTGTACCTACTTAATAACTCTAGAAGACTCTTAGAAACTTGTACATACACAATAATTCTAGAAAACTCTTAGAAGCTTGTATATGCTCAATAATTTTAGAAGACTCTTAGAAGCTTGTGCATGCTCAATAATTCTAGAAACATTGTTCAAGTTTAATTTATTCCCAACAAAAGATGCAGTCTTTGCTTCAATAACTGTCATGGATCACCACCAACTACTTGTAATTTCCTAACTGTGTGGTATATTTTAGGCGCTTTCTCGGAGAGCAACATTGTATGAGATGATCAGAGATTATGGCCAAGCATCTAATGATCTTCAGAGACTTATCTCACTTCTTGAAAGGCAGATTGAAGACAAGCCAAACCAAACTGGAGCATTAGGAAGATCAGGAAGTACAGTGAATGATCTAAAACAAGCTCGACGAAGGCTTGCTGCTGTTCAAGAAGAAGCCAAAAAAGAGATTCCTTTGGACATATATTTGATCTTGTGAGTATCTACTTTTCCTATGCCTGTGCTGATAAGTTCAATATATCATGATAAATTTATATTTGTGATATTTTGAAAATAGCATGATATTTTATCTTCCAAATAGGTTTTAATTTTATAGTGATATTGCAGTATTTTCAAAAACAGTAATGCCTGTAGTCTAACCGATTTTTTCAGTTGCAATCTTTGTGTGTTTTTGTTAGGACTGTTTCTTTAACTCCTAGATGGGTCTCTAAGTTGCATGTGTGATGGAAAAACAAGTTTCAACGAGAAATTTCTGTAGAGAAATTAAAGCATGTGATATCGGAGTCCATCATACCCCATCTTTGTGGTTATCATGGTCCATTAAATGCAAAGTATGTCATGTGTAAAGTTATTTCAATGTGGAAATCTACTTTTTCCATTATGCGATGGTGGTGATGAGTGGGCTACTGAATTTTATCGTTGGGAAATCTATTTAAACTTGCTTGCTTTGAAGCATGTATGTTATTAGATATACTATGATAATTTATGTCTGATCTAGTGGGATATTAATTGGATTGATAGAAATAGATAGAGATTACTATAATACAAACCTTTATGTTACCAACTAAAATCTCTCTCTCTCTCTCTCTCTCTCTTGTGTGTGTATATATCAGCCTTTCTGCCTTTTGTTATGTTTCAAGGTCTTATGAAAATACCAAAATATCATGACAAATTAATGACCTACAAAATTGAAGTTATCATGATGTTATCAGTTACCGTGATATTTTCTTGAGAAAATGTTGGTTTGAAAAAAAAATATTTCTTTCAGTTCACAATTTAATTTTTTATTTAAAAAAATGTTTTCTTTAAACCCAATTCTATTTTTTATTTTGAAATCAATGCTGAGATTTCTCTGTGAAAGCCCTGTCAATGTTATTGTGAAACCCATAAATTGGTGCATCTGTGCATGTGCTTGTACACATATGTCCTAATCTCATGAAACTCTTCTATGTTTAAACTTGCATCTTAGCTTCTTCAAGAGCGCCTAACAGGGATGCTCGTGTCTGTGTGTGGTTGCACCATCCCATCATCTGATTAGGATGACCTAATGCTTCCTGTATTTCTCAGGGGAATTGATCCATCGTGCACTGCTTCAGAAATAAAGAAAGCATATCGGAAGGCAGCACTAAAATATCATCCCGACAAGGTTTTGTCTTACATTTTCTATTTGAAATTTTTAAATAGTTTGGACCCATTCAAGGTGTCACTGTTACCATGCCTCTGTTGTTATAGGCTGGTCAATTCTTGGTGAGAAGTGAGAATGGTGATGATGGTCTCTGGAAAGAAATTTCTGATGAGGTATACAGGGATGCCGACAGACTTTTCAAGATGATCGGGGAGGCATATGCAATCGCTTCGGACCCCACTAAGGTCTGCCAACATGCTTACATGGATGAATATGCTCTGTTTTTTGTTTTCTTGCCACAACACTGTGTTCCCTGCTAATCATTGTCTTCAGTTCCGGAAGCATTTTAACTTGTAATTAGTTTAGGATCGCATGGATACTCCATTTTGGCTCCAGTTCCATATCCCCTCATATACTAGTCATATTGAAAACCTCATAGAAAATGGCAGTATGCCTGTATCCGCAGCTGTTACCATGTGATATAGTCTAGGAGACTAGGACTTGTTGCCTGGAAAGGGAAATGTTCAGGCATCATTTTAGTTTTGTTGTTTGGCAAGTTTGGCTTCTTACTTGTCCAAATGATACTTGATGTGATCTGAGATAAAGTTTTCTCTTGCCCTACAGCGTATAATGTTTGATTCTGAAGAGATGCGGAAGACGCAGAAGGGTAGCGGAAGCAACCCATCTCAGCCACCATCTGATTCTCACAATTGCCACCCATTTGAGAAAGGGAGCATGAGGACCTCATGGAGAGAGATGAGAACGCATGCCAACACACGGCCTGATTCAGTTTGGTCAAGCAGGTTCTACTAAATAACTCGACTGTGTGTTACTTTGTTGTAAGGTTTGTCAATTCCCAAGGCCAGTGTGGTTTGATTTAATTGCCAATGCCTGTAATGGTTTGATTAAGTGTGCCCTCATTTTTCCATCATAGTTTTGCCTCCATGTATCTCATCGCAGTGGATATGTGAGGCAAATATGTGGGGGAAAGACGATTTCACTATATTTCTCACCAGGAACAGCTCACATACTGCTTTAATGGGCTAACAGCCCTAGTATGAAGAGCTGCTCAGATGTTCATATATGATTTTCCAAAACGGCATCTTCAACGCGATGAGCTTGGACTTTTCATGTGTAAGTTAGAAATGGAGATGAAGCTTCTGGATGTTTACCACCATGTCCTACTATACAGTGGCAAAAGCATACATATTTTTTCCCTCGTTTCTTTGCCGAAGGCCAAGAGTGAAGAGGTGTGGCAGCTGGATAACTTCTGCTTAAGATGTGATACCAATCACTAGTAAAATGCAATAGAAAAAGTCATTTGTTTCAGGGCAAGTTATATATATGATGCTCGTGTATGTCATTTCTTGTGTAAATTTGTAAACTTATAGGATTTTAATGAAAGTTTTGAGTGATGGTCTTTTGGTGATTCCTATGCATATTTGCTTCAGGTAGCAATAGACCATGCTAAATATGATCCAGTGGTTAGTTGTTGCCTTTAGTGCATTCAAAAGGCCTAAATAATGTCATATATGCTTATGGTTAGTTTTTGCTTTTAGACATCAGATCATGCTGAGTATGATCCAATGGTTGGTTTTTGCTTTTAGATATCAGATCATGCTAAATATGATCCAATTGTTAGTTTTGAGTGATAACTTTTCTCGAAAGCAAAAGACCTAATGTACTTCTAAAAGTGAGTACATATTTTTGAAAATGCACCATTTTTAAAGGTAGTTTGATCTTTCAATTACTTGATCCCTTGTTCGGGTGTTGGGGTCCCGGAGAGATTGAGGCTCTATTTTATGACCCACTCCCAAATGGTTAAAACCCATGGGTCACCCCCCTTGCCCACCAGGGATCATACTGCTTTGGCCTTAAAGTAAGGAACACATGCTCGGGTATCGAACTCGTGGCATTCTTCATCCTGAACACCTTAACCTCTGTTAATATAATAAGTTTTAAAGTTAGATTAACCCATACAGGGGACTGAACCATTCTTGAGGCGATTCTTTGTCTCAAATAAGCGGTCAAGAAGAACTCTGTTGGCGAGAAACCACTGGATCAGGCATTAATGACGTGAAGACAATTACGTTGCTCACATTTGCGCCATGTTTGGCCGTGATTGGGATTTCCATGCTTCTTTGTCATAGACGAGGTGTTCTCACTGTGGGCTGATCCAAGTCAAGTTTGGACCTGGTTTCATGGTGCTCAATGCGGCCTACAGGACAGGGGCAGTCTGGTTTGTCTGAGATGAACCTTTTTTTTTTCGATTTATAACCTGAAGAAACCGCACCCGGCATGAAGACCTGGTCATGCTGGCGCAGCCTGCCATACTTATGGTCGTCGTGGTTTTGGTCCGTCATCAGAAAGCCAGGCTGGGTAGGGCATCAACGGGCTGGTTAGCCTGTCCAAAATATTACTCATGCTCGCATTTGGGACGGATGGGTTTTAGATAGGGATGTCAACGATCAGATGTAATCCGATATCTGACCCAAATTTGAATCCCATTAGTTGGATTCAGTATTAATTTTACATTAAAATCCGAATATGAATACGATTAAAATCTGAATCTGACTGTGATCCGAATCCGATTGAGTGTAAACATTGGGTTTTAGACTAATCAAATCCAGTTTGGGTTTTATCTTTTTTCATCCGACTCTTAATCCAAATTCAAATCCGATTAAGTTGGATTCAGTAATGCCTAGGTTCGACCCGTTGACGTTCCTAGTTTTAGACTCTTGGCCTGGCAAATGAGTAGATCCAGTGATCAGGCTTGAGTATTTGAATCCCCAAAATGCAACACGTGTATATTGTCCTGATTGTGCATGACTAACATACTTATTAGTGATTTTTTTTTATTAACCAGAGAAACCCTGACCCTAATGGAAACCGCCAAAAGGGTAAAACTCCAATGCTCGGAACCTCACCCCCATGGCTTACATTGGGCGTTGGCTTATGCAAGAAGATGTGACACCCACAGGATTTTATTTTATTTTTAATTTTACTTGGAGAAACCGCCCCAAGCGCAGCAACCTATGACAAAACTACTTCGTAAAGGAATTAAGTTTGTTTGGACCCGAAGAAAGCTTTCAAGAGCTGAAGAAGAGGCTTACTACAACCCCTATACTCACATTGCCTTCTGGGCAAGGAGGCTTTGTGATTTAGAGTGATGCATCAGGTACTGGTTTGGGATGCCTATGCATCACGTCAGCTGAAAATGCACGAACGAAACTACCTCACTCACGACTTGGAGTTTGCTGCAGTAGTCTTTGCACTAAAGGTATGACGACATTATTTGTACGGTGAGCAATTTAAGGTCTTCTCAGATCATAAGAGCCTCAAGTATATCTTCTCACAGAAGGATTTGAACATGAGACAGAGACGGTGGTTAGAATTTCTAAAAGATTACGACTTCTTCATTTCTTATCATCCAGGCAAAGCCAATGTAGTGGCTGATGCTTTGAGTAGAAGGGCTGGAAGCCTTGCGAGTTTTATCAACAGTAAGTGGAAATTACTCGAAGACTTGATAGATTGAAAGCTCTTTGAAGCAGAATCGGGTCAGATTCAGATCGCTAGCACGGCAGTGCGGACAGAACTCATGGATCGTATCATCACCCAACAGAAGGATAATCCTGAATTTAATAAGATGATTGCAGCATGCAAGCAAGACCTATGGGCTGCCAAGAGACATCATATTCAAAAAATGAGTGTAGCTGAGATGCGTATGCTGAGATGGATGTGTGAAAATACAATAAAAGATAAGATTCTGAACGAGGAGATACGTAAGAAGTTAGGCGTTGCACACATTGAAAATAAGATGAGAGAGAATCGTTTATGGTGGTTTGGACATATTCGGCGAAAGCCTAATGATGCTTCAGTTAGAAGGATGGAGAAATGGGAAAATATATTAGTTAAAAGAGGTCGGGGTAGGCCTAGGAAGACATGGATGGAGGTTATAGGAAATGATATGAATGCTTTGAACCTCACCGAGGACATGACATTGGATAGAAATGATTGGAGGAGAAGGATTCATGTGGAAGACCCAGAATGTTTTTTTTTTTGGTTCATATCGCCGACCGCAATTGTTTTGGGATGAAGGCGTAGTTGTAGTAGTAGTTGTTGTTGAATTATTTAGGACTTGTATTTTGGATTGATTGATTTTGTACCTTGATTTTTTTTTTCAATCTACCCTTGTGTCAAGGGCTTAGAAGTGAAAGGCTCCCATGGGTAATCACAAATACCAAAAATAGGCTTTTTAAGTGCACACGCAACTCACAACACAAGCGCATAAGCCAAAGCAAAAGTAGGTGCATGTACAAAAAAAACAAAGTGAACAAGGAGGTAAAGATGCATAAAACTTTTTTTTATAACTTATAAGTATATTACATAAAGAGGAGAAGAGAGGGGCCCGGTACAGGACGTTTTGAGGATACTGTAGCTAAGAGGTATATACATTAATTAAAAACATGGCGGTACACCTTGGATGAATGTGAGAATTTTGAGGGTTGCTTGTTTGACTTTGAGTTTACCTCTCATACACACCTATGGTATTGCCTAAACTTTAATTTATGAATCGGACAAACTCTCAATTGCATACTTTGTGCCTCAGGCAGCATCAGGACATGTAACTATCTAAGGACCTTTAATTACTGAATTGTTGCTAATAAGATGCTGCACATATATTGATTCAGGTAAAAGAAAGCGATGGTCACCGTAACGCCCAACCTTTCAAAATCGAGGAGGATTTTTATTTTGATTTTTTGAAACTACTAGCAATAAAAAGATAAATATCATGATGATAAACATGTATTCTTAAAATGTTAGTCAGGGAATTCTATTGTAATAATTAAAATTAACACGATATGTTATACGTCTCATGTTTTTTTCCCTCTCTGTTTTCCAAATATTTCATCATTTTCTTGGAGAGCGAAAAATATGTCAACAAAATTTGTTAAACTAGAGAATATATATAAAGTTTTAAGAAAATAGAAAAAACACATAAAACAAAAAGAAATGGTATAATAAAACATAAAAAATAAAAAGGCATCAAATAGCACAAAATATAGTGGATGAAGTCACCACACTACTTTAAGCATCACTGATATTTTGAAAATATCAATTATAAACTTTGAAAATGCCACATTAGAAATCAAGATATTTTCAAGCCAAACACTCGCAGCAAATTTTTTAACTCGAGCTTCGAGGCACGAGCATGAAGTCGTACGTGAACTATGACACGTGTGAAGTCAGCTAGCTGCAATACCGTCAAACGAGCACCAGAGATCTCGACACGTGTACATTTCAGAATTCCTGGAGTTCGCGTTTGTTGATTTTTTTTGGCGCCTAAGAGAGCAGAGAAGAGCCCGAGATTGGTATAAAAGGGGGAGCTCTGTGATCATTCTCGAATCTCGCATGCTGTGTTTCGTCAAAGGGGAAGATGGCGGAGCAGCTAACGGAGGAACAGATCACCGAGTTCAAGGAGGCCTTCAGCATACTCGACAAGGACGATGACGGTAAGGCCTCCGTGTTCCTCTTCTCTCTCGCCGTTTCTCGTCTTCCTGCTCATCGTTCCCGTCGGGATCTTTGGAAGCAGAGCGATCTAGGGCTTTCTGCTCGCGTTCTCGTTGTGTTTATCTTGTTCTGAGTGATTTCAAGCTAAATCTGGGCTAATCGGACCCTCATTGCATTCATTCTCCTGAAAATGTAGATTTCGGGTGCGAAAGAGAGAGCATTGTAGGTTTTCTTTTCTCTTTGTTTGTTTCTTCCCCGTTCTCGTTGTGTTTATCTTGTTCTGAACAATTCGTAGTTAAACCAGGATCTTTGCCTGGCTGGAAATGTAGCAAAATGTTAGTTTAGGCGGGAAATGGAGGAAATATAGGTTTTATGTCCTCCTCCTCGTTGTGTTTATCTCGTTTCGAGCGTTTTGAAGCTGAATCTGGGTTATTTGTGCTCTCATTGCATTGATCTTCGGAAAATGTAAAGGTATTTTCAGTTAAGGATTGAACGAGAGGGGCTTGGGTTTTTTTTCTTTCCATTCTGGTTGTGTCTGTCTTTTTTTTCCGAGGCGTTTGACTTTAAATCTGTTTGAGTCTTTTCTTTGCTTGGAAAATGTAGTAAAGTGTAAGTTTAGGCATGAAATAGAACGAGGGTTTTCTTGTGTTTATTTCGTTTTGTGCGTTTTGGAGATGAATGTTGATGAATCCTTCGTCTCATTTCAACTATCATCGAAAAAATGTGGCGAAACATTAGCTCAGGCATGAAACGGAGGGTTGTTGTTCTTGTTGTGTTTATTTCATTCCAAGAAATTTGAATTTAAGTATAGATCATTTTCTTGTTGTGTCAACCTTTTTTTTTTTTTTGTAAAATGCTGGTAAGTTTTTGAAATTTCTGCTTATTTTTGGGATGCTTTGGAACTGACTTACGCTCTTAGCTAAATGCTTGCTTTTGCTTGAGTTTTAATTATGGATAATTATGTTATTATTTTTTTCCCGACTGCTGGTCTTACCAGAATAATCTAGAAATCGGTTATAGTAAACACTTTGAACTCCTTCATCTTCTTGCTCAAAAATTTGTTCCATCTTGCACGCTTTGAGCAAAAATGGCGAGGTGTAGCCGTGTAGGGTTCGGGCCTTGATTTTCCACTTATTTGTGTATTTTAAAGTTCAGTTAGTTTGAGTGTTTGCTCGCTTTTCTTGAACATGCAGAAAATCTAGTTACATTTTGGTTTATACATGAGTTACTGTTTTTCTTTTTCTAAAGTTTGAAGATGATTTTAGACCAAGTATTACTGTCATTTCTTGATCATCTAGATCTTGGTTTTGGCATGAGTTTCTGCATGCTTCTGGTTTTATTTTCTAATATTTTCTACAGCCTGCAGTGGTTAAGTCTCTGCATTTTCCTGCGATAGCACATTCTTTAAAATCTTTTGAAATTCACAAACCTTAAAGTAAAATGGAGTAACCTAGTATATCCTTTTGTATTTATAGCTTTATTTTTTAGTATGTAAGCATGTTCCTCTAGAAATCTTGCTGAATTCAATGCTTAATAATAAGCTATTTATTAGCTTATGGGAAGTCATTAGCAACTCTTCAAAGTTTTTTTTTTCTTCAAGGTTTGTCCTGTATCTTATGGTTGAAACAAAACTTTTAGATCAGTGTTTCTTTCATATGTTAATCTTTGGAAAATCTAGTTAAATTTAAGCATATATTTTGGGATTTCTCTCTCTCTCTTGAATATGCTGGTAACCTATGATTTTTTTTTGCCAAAGTGGTCTTTTCATATTCTTTAATTTCTATTTCAAATATGAGCTTATTAAAAAAATGGTTCAACCTCAGGTTTGTGCTCATTTTCGCATGTTTGTGTGTGTGTTTTAATTTTCTGTCTCTTGCAAATTTATCTGATGGTTCTGGACTAAGCATAGTCTTCCCCAACATTCTTGCAGAAGTAAAAGCTCCTCTATCAAAGAGTACATTGGAACCATACGTAACTTGTGATACATAAAAAGACACACAAACTTGGATATCATATGTCACATATTCTTATTTTTATTTGTTTTTCCCTTCTCTTTTAGGGTGCATCACTACAAAAGAATTAGGAACTGTTATGAGATCTCTGGGGAAAAATCGAACTAAAGCTGAGCTTGTGGATCACATGATCAATGAGGTTGATGCTGATCAAAATGGCACCATTGACTTTCCGGAGATTCTGAATTTAATGGCGGGAAAGATGAAAGTGAGTTTAGTTTTTCAATATTCCTAAATGTGGTCATGTTTGGAAGTTATATACCTGCAATTATGGGGCTTGTATTATTGTGTTCTGATCTTGATGTCGTGTTTTTTCACTATTCTTTCTTTTTTAGTCACTATTCTTTCTTTTTTAGTGCACTTATAACCAAGAGATCCGTAAAAAGCACTCTTTAGGATGGCAGCCTAATGGGCCATACCCATACACAAACAAAACAATTAGCTGTCACCAAAGTAAGCTATATATCAAAATTTCGGGTTCATGTATTTCTAGAGGTTGTTTAAGTATTTATTCCAACTTTATGGTGATCTTAGTTGAGCATCAGTATCTTCACACAATGTATGTTTGTATGTATGCGTGTACACTATGTGCCAAATGGGTTGCCGTGCCCGTTGTGCAGTATGGCACAGTGCGGATACGCCGTGTGTCAGGTCTAATTCTTCTTCTTCTTCTTCTTACCTCCTCCATCTTCTTCTTCTTACCCACAGAGAGAGGTTCTCCTTCTTCGTACCCGGTCAGGTAGATGCTTGTGGTCATGGGAATCCGGTCGGTCTGAGTCTCAGGTTATGTTGTTGCGGACCTTTTTGGTGGATCCATTCTTCGAGGTTGATGAGGATCGGGGAATGTCAGGGGTCGCCTGGGCGACTAAGGGTTCTCTCATCCCCTATGCAGTTGCAACATCTTCAGATTCGTTTGACATGTCCTATGGGGAGTCTGGTATTGGGTCTTTCTTTCGAAAGATGTCTCACTTTTCGGAGGATTCAGTTCTTGCTCGGGCCCACAGGTCGCCTAGTATCGGAGTCTTGATCCGACAACGTTTTTTCTGCAGGCTAGTTGATGGCCTTTCAACCTTGGTTTCGTCTATCTCAAACAATTGCACCGTATGTCCGCTTCGCCTGGTCTCCATCAGTTGGGTAAGTGCCCCTCTGTTAGCCGTGTTTTGCAGGGCTCCGCCTGCATTGAACAACACCTCTTTTATCTGGGAGGGTGACTTCGAAGGCATGGGGGGTTCCCCAAACTCGGTTTACCCGTCGCTTGCGGGTTCGTCATCTATGAGTGATCATCTTTCATCCATTATGGGTCTGTCTGTGAACGATGCAGCTCGGCGGCTCGAACTCGCGCTTACCCAAACCCAGTTACTCAGCATCGAATCTGTTATGCGTGAGTCCCTGGCTGCAATCGCAGATCGTTTACCAAACTCGGTCGTGGATGAGGGGTGTTTCACGAACGTCAGCGCCCTATCTCTTTCGGTCGGGGGGTTATCTCAACCTGAGCGGGGTGGTCTCCCAATAAGGAGACGTCGTCGGCCCTCGCTTTCTCCATCCGGCGAGTCTGGGGTCTCTTCCAGGCGGTCTATGAGGATCCACACTCCTCGGGGATTTTCGGACTTTCAGTTATGAAGATCTTGTGTTGGAATATCCGGGGACTGAATTGCCCCTCCAAACGTCTTTTTCTGGCGAGTTGGATCCGTCAAGAAAAGCCTGATCTGATTGCACTTTGTGAAACGAAGATGGCAGATATCCCGAGATCCGTCGTCTCCGAAATCTGGCGTGGGGCAGAGTTCTTCTTCAAGCCTGCGATTCAATATGCGGGAGGCATCCTCATCCTCGGGAAGCAGTCTCTAGCCTTCCAACAGGTGGATGAAGGTACGTTTTCCATATCCATTACTCTTCCACTTCCTTCAAACGCAAATCCAGTTGTGGTCACTATGGTGTATGGTCCCCACCGTCAAAGTCGGTGAGAGGAGTTTTGGTTGGACTTGAATAGGGTCATTGCTTCATTTAGGGACCATCATATTATCATGGGAGATTTCAACTGCCTTCTGTCTCCTATCGACTCAAGTATTCCGGTGCCCTATTCGGCTTCAATGAGGATTTTTCAAAACTTTATTCAGATGAACCGGTTGTACCACGTTCCCCATGTAGGCGAAGCTTTCTCGTGGATCAATCGACGATCTAGACCATGCTTTCGTCTGCTAGACAGGGTGCTTGTTTCGTCAGATCTGCTGAGTTCTATTAATGACATTTCATGTTACCTTCTTCCACCATCTGTCTCGGACCATAGTCAGATTGTGATCCGATGAGGACAAGGCTTCACCGGCGACAGATCCTTTAGATTTGAGCAATGGTGGCTTAAGGAGGCGGGTTTCGAGCCATTAGTCCAGCAATCTTGGAGTCGACCTTGCTATGCGGTCCGAGCGGCTACTAGATGCATGGTTAAACTTTTTCGCCTATCCCGCGATATCAAATCTTGGCTTATCTCCAATAAAATAAGCAAATTCCAAAATATGGAGGATTGGGAGCGTGAACTGTCTTCTATAAATCAGTCTCTCTTGGATACGACCTATATGAATGCATCAGATATTGAAAGCCTCAATGCTAGATCGGTCGAGCTGACTCTTCTAGTGCAATCTTGGCGTCTAAAGGATGAAATTCGTTGAAAGCAGCGGTCAAGGGTGACTTGGCTTAAAGCGGGTGACGGGAATACAAAGTTCTTTCATTCTTTAGCGTCACAGGCATCAAAGACATGTGATTCATTCTATGTATATCAACGGTGTCTCCTTTTCGGGCGATCAGGTAATCAATGTTGTTACCAACTATTTCTCTAACCTGTATTTCTGCAACCAAGCTGCAGGTGGCAATATGGGTACGACTTTATTTTTGTCTTTGGATCGAGCGCTCTCCAACTCGATTCAGGGGTTATTCACCAAAGAAGAAATCGTCTCGGCGGTGCAGGATTCGTCTGGGTGGAAAGCTCCAGGTTTTGATGGGTATCCAGTGGATTTTTTTCGCATATTCTGGCAATGTGTTAAGAGTGACATTCTTAGTGTCTTCGTTGAGTTTCATCGCAATGGCAGATTGCCGGTTCATGTTAACCTAGCAATTGTATCACTTATTCCTAAGGAGGAAGCCGCATCGGATATCTCGCAGTTTCGACCTATATCAGTGTTAGGGAGCTTATATCGCATTATTGCCAAGGTCTTGGCTAATAGGATGCGGTCAGTCGCTGCTAGGATTTTTTCGGAGGCGCAGTTTGCCTTCATTCCTAACAGAAGGCTTCAACATTCCTTCATTTTGGCCACAGAAGTGCTGCACTCTATGAAGATCAGCGGGGGGCTTTTTTACTCTTAAGCATGACTTTCATAAAGCCTACGACTCTGTTCATTGGTCGTTCCTCTTCATCATGTTGGCGAACCTGGGCTTCGGTAGGCGTTTTTCTAGCTGGGTGCATGAGTTGGTTACCAATGCCCAGTCACAGATTCAGATCAATGGGGTCAAGGGAAATCAGTTTAAACTTGGTTGTGGTCTTCGGCAATGATGTCCTTTATCTTCGTTACTCTTTAACATCGTCTCTGAAGGCATTGTGGTTTTGGTTAAGAGGGCAGTGTAGGATGGTCTAATTGAGTTTCTCGGTATACAGGAGTGTCGTAGTCAGATCCTGACCTACGCAGATGACATAATTATCTTTGGAAGGGCGTTCATCCAACAAATGTTAAGATTCAAGCTTGTCCTTCTTTTTTTCCTATCGATGTCAGGGTTATCCATCAACTACGATAAGTGTTGTCTATCCATGGTCAATGCTCCTCCGTCAATGCTGGACATGGGCCAGCGGATATTCGGGTGCTCGTTATCGAAAAACTCATTTTCTTACTTGGGTCTGCCACTTCAAATCAGTCGTGTAACAATGGCAGCCTAGAGCGCTACTATTCAAAGAGCTCAGAACAAAATATCGGGCTGGCAAGCTTCTTATCTTTCTATCGCAGGTAGACTGACTCTCATCAAGCACGTTTTTTCTACTATTCCAGAATTTTTTATGTCTATGTTCCTGATGCCTATGGGGGTTAGTAAGAAGCTAACTCAGGTAGTGGCGAACTTTCTGTGGTCGGGGCGAGGTACCAAAAACAAACGCCACCTCATAGGGTGGGACTCACTTCGACTTCCCCTATACAGGGGGGGTTGGGAATCAAGGATCCAAGGCTGAGGAGTATGATTCTCGTCGTGAAGCAGAGTTGGCTTGCACACCAACCTGGGTCCCCGTGTGCAAGCATGCTCTTGGCTAAATACGGAGGTGTGAAATCCTTGGTGGGGGCCACTAGCGTGCGTCAGTGCACAATGTCAAAGCTTCGTCGATCATGGATCCAAGCTTGGTCTGCGGTTCTGTTTCATAATGGAAATGTTGACTCGCAGTCTCAGTTCGTTGGACGCATCTTTGCTCCGAACGGATCTTTCTGCTCAAAAGAAGGCTACCTCGCTCTCCTTCCGTCGGGGGTGAACCGGTTTCCGACGAGCCTGCTCTGGGGCAAGGGTCCGACTCCGAGATCATGTTTTCTGGCTTGGCTAATCTTACACGATCGGGTGCAAACTGACAATTTTCTCAAATCCATCGGATTCCATCAGCCGAGTAAATGTGTGTTGTGCGAGGCGGCCGAAGAATCTGCGTTTCACCTTTTTTGGGAGTGCTTTGTCTTTCAAAACATTTTCAAGGTGACTTGGAATAAGCCGGGGGTCAGCGTACGCCAGGAATCGTTCGCCAATGATTTGCTGTGGGGTCCGAAGCAAGTTCGTCATTGCAACTATTGGCGGATCATTTGGCGAACCTGGCTTCTCTCGTCATGGTGGGTTGTATGGATGACTCGCAACAATGCTATCTTTCGGCATATTCCGGCAGTGTTCAACAAAATGGTGAACCTTATTTTGGCGGACGTGTATGCCATTATTCGCATCAACATCTCTGATCTACAACACAATCTGCCCACTAGGACCACTCATGATCCAGGGTGACGCTCGCCGACAAACTGGAGTTGTTCCGTGCTTTTCTGTTAACTTTTTTTCCATTTTTTTTCATTTTTCATTTCTCTTTCTTCTTTTTTTTTCCTTCGTTTTGAGGCTCCTTGGCATGTCCTGGGCCTGGTGGGTTATCTGGTAGGTTCAATGTTGGTTGAACCTGTTTCGTAATGTTGATGGTTATAGTTCGGCTCCTTCTTCGTACCTTGAGAGAGAGAGGCTGTGGGAGACCTTCATATATATTTATTTTTTAAAATTTTAGGACACCCCCCCTTTATTCATTTTTTACCTACACCCTCTCCTTTATTTAAAATGTCATCCCACAACTTATTTTACTAAAATATGTCCCTCTTTTACTAAAACCTAACAAACCATTATCTGGATCTTGCATTGGACCTATTGGACCCTCATTTTTTGAAATTGTCAGTGTCGTACCCTCCTTACCCGTACCCAGGTGACAGCATGTACATAGCATAACTATCAACGTTTCATTGCTTTGCTGGTTAATATTGCAGTACTTTTGACCACTTTAGTTATTGTAACATATCAGTTCTACGCATACTAGGACATGGTGGGTGGAAAACGTCCAGAACCATTGTTGAGGCAACTGTCAAGAAGAACTTTGTTGGTGAGAAGCCATTGGATCCGAGATATTCTAGGCACTAGTGACGTTAAGACAATTACGTTACTCACATTTGCGCCATAGAAACCCTGTTTTGCAGTGATTAGGATTTCCACGCGTTGTTATAGACGAGGTGTGTTCAATGTGGGCTGATCCGAGTCAAGTTCGGATCTGATTTCATGTTTCTCAATGCGGCCTACAGGCCAGGGGTGGTCTGGTTTGTCTGAGCTGGACATTTTTTTTCCGATTTATAACCCAAAGAAATCACACCCGACATGAAGACCTGGTTGTGCTGGTTCAGCTTGCCATACCTATATTGGTCGTACTGGCGATGTAAAACTTCGAGGCTAGGGGCCTTTCCCCCAGGGCCTTTGCTGGATGTCGGCCTGCGCAGAGGGGTGATGCCCACGGGGTGATGCCCACGGGCAACATACTCCAGCAATTTGAACACCAACCCAGCTTGGTTTGGGTTGTGGACCTTTCGCTTGACATCAAAAAACGTGGCTTGGTAGGGCATCAATGGCTGGTTGGCCTGTCTAAAAATATTACCCATGCTCGCATTTGGGATGGTTGGGTTTTAGGTAGGGATGTCAACGAGTCCGATGTAATCGGGCGACCCCAACCCAATTAATGAAATTCTTAGGATCTGAATATGAATCGGACTAAGATCCAAATCCGATCGAGTGTAAATATCGAGTTTTAGACTAGTTGGATTTGGATTAAGTTTTATCTTTTTCCACCGAATCTGAATCCGATTAAGTTGGATTTGATAATGCCTATATCTGACCCTTTGACGTCACTAGTTTTAGACTCTTGGCCTTTTGTGGAAATGAATAGATCCAGTGATCAGACTCGATTATTTTAACCCCCAAATTGCAAACGTCTTGTCCTGACCATGCATGACAATTGTACTTATTAGCGACCTTTTTTTTATTACCCGGAGAAACCATGATCGTAATGGCAGGAAGATCATAGATCGGCCACCAAAAGACTAAAACTCCTACCCTCACGGTTCTCAGGGTCTACATTGGTTGTTGGCTTATTCAAGAAGATATGACATCCACATGATTCGAAACGGCCTTGGCCCAACCCCACTATGCCAACCCCCTTGGGGTTACCTATCACGATTTACGATTTTTAAGATCACTTTTCAATAAAAAAAAAATCATTTTAAAATTTTTGGAAGGCTTTGTTATATTCAGCAAATTATAAAAAACAGTGTTAACGTCCGTGATGGGCGAGCAGAGAGACGACACTTGTTGTGTTCTGGAGACTAGAGTACCTGGAAGATATTGGGGCCCGCTCACGGGATCATGCCTCATGGCAATGTTTGAACCCCTCGCCACTCACCTTCTTGCCCTAACTCCGGCGTTCTCCGGTGCCGGCGAGCTTCCTTAAGCCACGTAGATACTCTCTCTCTCTCTCTCTCTGTTTCTTTGTGGCTGGTCGGAAAAGGGGGTTTCGCCAATCGACCCCCTTTTCCTGTCATATCTCAACGATTGTGGGTTTCTTTTGTGGTTGGGTTTTAAACGAATTACTAACTAAAAATGGAGATTCACAACACGCATTTTATAGCATTGCATTAGATGCAACCTGTCTTGTCCTTTGAGGCTTTGTAGTTCCATAATGGGATCAATCAGTGCACCCTTTTTATCTGGAAACATGGGATAAGTTAGGATTCAGTAACTTTCGTTGTGAAATTTCTAGATTTTCCTGCTTTTTTGGATAAGTGAGTGCATCCAAACATCTCCTAAAGATCCAATTTTTGCAAAATAAGAGGATGGTGGTCAGTATAAGTGGTGGGGAGCGAGTGAAGATGTGTTGTTTAGTTTGGGTGTGTAGAAAAATAAGGTATAAGAGGAATCTTGAACAAGGTTTTGCCCACAAGTTTGTGTATGGCCCATTAGGCTGTCCTCCTGAAGAGACGGTGGATGCCTCTTCTTTGTTTCATTCTGGCTTATGCATGACTTTACCACCATATCTTGTTAATATGGGCTCCAGTTTCATCAAAGTTTCATTCTTGTATGCTTTTCCGTTCTAAAGATTTCTATGGCGAAAAGGAAGGCGAAGAAGCCGAGAAAAGAATCATCCCCAGTTGCTACAGTCCGACACGATGGTCGATCTAAGGAGCCAGAGGTAGCAAACAAAACAATTAGCGATCACCAAAGTAAGCCATCAAAATTTTAGGTTCATGTGCTTCTACAGTTGTTTAAGTATTTGTTCCAACTTTATGGTGATCTTAGTTGCAATGTTCTAAATAGTGTATCGGAATCCCTATCGCATGAGCCTCAGATAAGGGTATATCGCACCCTATCGTATGATATGAAAAAAACTTGATTTAAAAACCACAAGAAATCTGAATTACCAAAAAATCGAGAAAAACTTCAAAAGAATCAGAAAAAAATTATAGAATGCATTAGAAAAAAAGAACAAGAATATATGTATTATGACTAAATAATATAAACATGCACTAGTAAAACATTGGATACAATATTGATAACACTTCTAACGAACAATTAACTAATGTCACAAGCATGAATGTTTGATATCAAAGTTATATATTACATAACTAAACAAAAGAAAAAACATCCTAATCTATCAATCATAATGAAAAGAATATTCAAATGATGGATCTTCTCATTTTGAGTTGTTTTCTTCTCCTCCTTCATCCACATTCATCTTTGGGCCAGCATAATCGTTGTCATCAACCACCTGAGCCTCCATCTCAACCTCCATCATCATCCAACACACCAGGCTCTTCTTCTATCCACTCATCTAATATATTGAGGTTGTCAAATACTGATGGGATTGTTGTTGCTCCTCTGGCATCTTCTCGATTCTTTTTGTATTTGTTTGCAATATTCAGATATTAATTAGAATACAAGTTGTATTAAAGTGGATCCACTAACACATATCTTAATGTTACCTTTGCTTCAATCTCATGTTATAGGCGACAAATACAATATATTTAATCAGGAATGCCCTAATCTATTCCTTGGATTGTGGGCCTTGAAATGTTGTTCATTCTATTGATCGTTTTGCAATTTCAAACTTTGGCCTACCTGGTGCTTGGTGTGCTATCAAAGAGTCACATCCTAATCCAAGTAAGTATCTCAATGAGTCAGATTTGGGTTGGATCTAGTCATTACCGAATCCGACTTAATCGGTCGGATGGAAAAAGATAGAACCGAATCCGGAACCGACTAGTCTGAAACTCGATATTTACACTTAATCGGATTTGGATTTTGCTACCAAATCTGACTAATCGGATTTGGTTTGGATATCGGGTTACATCCCTAAATCCAAGTTCTGTTGCTGGGTTTTTTTCTTGTTCTGCATGTCAGGCCATGTTTCAGTGCCATGTTAATCTCTTCAGTCAAGATTGTGCATCTTCCTGCATAAGTAAAAAAAATTAAATATGGAACTTATTGATAAAAAGAAGCTACTCCCTCAAAATTGGAAGCTCTTCATATAGTCATCTTTAACTATGTGTGCTTAGAAAATTTTCCATAGTTACTGGTTTCTGGATTACTGTCATCTTTTGCAATATGTTGTTTGGCAGTTTATAGATCAGGAAGTCCGCACTTCACTTTCAAGACTTTTGCATTGTGTGAAGGAGCTGCCTATGACATTTTTAGTCCCATATATGCTTCATTCTGCTGATTTTGTTTTGCTAATGTACTTTTGCAGTTGAACAACGAATCACAGCAATGCGTGCAATTTGTGACGCAGAAATTGCACATTTACTGAACCAGTTGTATCTTTTGCGCTCATACTTTAACAAGGAGCAACTTGAAACTCCTTTGGTAGACTTTCTGAAGGAAAATTGCCCTAACATTTTTGTGGCAAAAACTACTGAAGATGGAGAATATGAACTGGAATGGAAGGTCAAGTGTTATTATTTGGTTTGTAGTCATGTTACATGGTAATGTAGTAACATATTTTAAATTATTGAATTTTGTTATGCACCAGACATCCTCAATGTTGCCCAATCATGCTGATATTTTTCCAGGAAATAGTGGCCTTGAATTTTCAAGCAAGGCAGGTTAGGCACTTGCAAACATATTATGTACACGAATGACTTAGTTAGCTGGGTTACAATTATTGAGTAGTTGAACTGTCTGATTTTCTACAGTGAGAGAGAGCTTTTTGAGGGCTGCAAGTCTGCATATCCCAGATTTTGTATGTAACAGTATGATACTTCAGATTTTCAGTCCTAGAAATTTATTGGTCTTTTGCTGATCATCTGCTGAGCTTTTATTGTTTCTTTGTTCCTTTTGCTGACGTAGGTTTTTGAAGAAAAATGGGATTCTAGGATGCTTGGAATGAAAGACTCTTTCCAAGCTCCTGGGGTTTGTATATGATTGCTTATCCTTTTTGTGGTCTCTTAGGAGTGATTGATCTGCATTTGATGATTATGCTATTTACAAGTTTCTATTTGCATCTTTTCTTACTTTTAATACTCTTTCCATTCATGTCAACCCTTTGGAAATGTCACTGAACTATTATTTTTTTCTCTAGAGCTTTACTGTTTTAACCTGCTATATGTTTTTGAATTAACTGGTAAAACCTGCAATATATTTCTGTTTAATATTTGCGGGCTTCCAAGCCATGTCCATGGGTACTCCACTGTACTTCCTCAATTCATTGCTTTGTATACATTCTTAACGGAAAATATTTATGAAATAGTCAGTAAACCATATCTAGCTGTGATATCCACTTGGTGCAATCTCCAAATTGAGAGAGAGAGAGAGAGAGAGAGAGTTTTAATGGTGGCATAAGAAGGATTGCTTTGCTTCCCTTGCTTTTCTCTGATGATTTGTTCGTATTAATATGGAATAATTCTTGCTACCATGATAGTCCATTGTCATCTGAGGGTAGACAATCCTTTCTAACAGGTACACAGTCAAAGGCTGTCTGTTGGCACAACCCCAAAAAACTTAAGGTTGCCAAAGCATGGTGAGATGCTATTGTCCATCCATGGCTCACCTCTAGGCGTATATCGAGAAGGCGATGGCATGGAAGTCATCAATGGTATTTCATTGCCTTAATTTTCTTTAACTTGCCAGTCTTCCAACAATTAGTATTTTAATCAATTCTAGTTCACAAAATTGCAGAATCCGATGATTAATGTTTGGAGATGATTTCGGGTGGTCGTTCTGTTCGAGTTAAATTCAACTGTCATTTGAGGGAAAGATAAGATAATATCCGCCACATCTTATTGGCAGCAATAGATCATCGGTTAATGATCTCATGTTTGTGTGTTCTTAATGGAATTTCTTGAATAACCCATAGATGGTTCTTGTTAGGAATGATCTCATGGCTGATGATAATGCTTTGGTTGGAGCTGAACTATGCGCCGGCCTCCAAAATCTGGTTGCTGACTTAAAGTGCTGCAACGTATTGATATCAATCTCTTTTTGAATATTTGTAAATTCAAAAGTTTATTGGGTGGTGGTGGTTAGCAAATGATTTTTGTTTTTTGAATAATCCAAGGATACTCCAGTTGGTAAAACCCTTGAGGTCTCCCCTGCCCACATTGGGAGTACACCCAATGCCACCCATGGGTTTTGAATTTGTGATGTCCTGTGGACTTGGTGACTGTCACAAGTAGAGTCGTTGTGGGTGCTGGTTAGCAAATGATTGAAACAACTGACAATCAGGATTTTGAAATTGCATTTTGCAGCAAAGAGAAACTTGTAGCATAACCTAGATTTTTTTTATTAGCATGGCGATGGTGCTGATAAAATTGTCACTCAAATGAACACCTTCATTCTTAACAGACCAAATAATAGGGATAATATATGGTAATGGTGTCGTTACGTTCAAACACCTCTGGATCTCTATGGCAGCGGTCATTTTGATCCAATAGTGGCAATCGGTTTTTTGGATGAAAAAACACCATTTTATGACCTAGGAAAGTATTGTGCATTTTAGGCCAGCCATTGATTTTTGAAGCCTTATAAAAAATCTACCTACGTGCTGTAATCATGTGATCTAAGCCGATTCTCACTAAAAAACATATACTGTAAGGTTAAAATATAAAAGAGTCCTTTGTACCTCATGCTAATTGACTTGTTCTCTTAATAATAATTGAATGCTCATCATTGTCATTTTTATCGTCTTTGTTATTGTTATTGGTGTTCTTGTTTATAGGGAATATGGTTAATGATGGACTGAACCTGCCCCTTGTGATTAGTGGTGGAACTCGGGTTTGGTCGGATATCTGATCCAAGTATGACATGTTATTTCCAGATGTGGACCTTCAGATGGGATCAGAATGTGCACTGTTCGGTCAGATTATTTTTAGATTCAGATCAGAATGTGCATTGCTCAGTAGGATTGTTTTTAGATTCATATCAGAATGTGCATTTTGCTCAGTCTGAGTGTCGCTGTGTAGGTTCAGATCAGAATGTGCATTTTGCTCAGTTACATTTTGTATTTTTATGTATTATATTTTTTACAACCAAAGACAGGCCCCCAAGTCGCTTTCACCATCAAATCCCATAAGTGACTGGTGTTCTAGGAAGGTTCCTCATCATACAAAAACCTAGTATCAGATAGATCGTTCAAAAGGATTCATAATCTTTGATGAAATTGCAGATCTACGGACAAGAGCATGTTATGATGAATAGGAAATTCATCAAAAAGATCACCTAATAATTTTTTTAAGACTCAATAGATTAGACTAGCTCGAGAAAGGACACTTAAAAATCTTATTTTATGTAACGGATCTGTTAATTCTAATATTTAAGAAGGTTTAGATATGTCAACACCCACTACAACAAAATGAGGTTATAGCGACAGTCTTATAGCCTCCTGTAAATGACACTGAAGAAAACAGCAGCAGTTCACCGATGGCATTGTAGGTGCTGTGGCTGTTTGGCAACAGTGGCATTTCTTCAATCTATAGTGGCAATTATAACTGCCGTAGGTTACCTATAACAGCATTAGGTAATTGCTGCTGTTACTCTACAGTGGCATTTACAACTGCAGGTCCTACTTGGGGGCCTGTCTTTGGTTGTAAAAAATATAATACATAAAAATACAAAATGTAACTGAGCAAAATGCACATTCTGATCTGAACCTACACAGCGACACTCAGACTGAGCAAAATGCACATTCTGATATGAATCTAAAAACAATCCTACTGAGCAATGCACATTCTGATCTGAATCTAAAAATAATCTGACCGAACAGTGCACATTCTGATCCCATCTGAAGGTCCACATCTGGAAATAACATGTCATACTTGGATCAGATATCCGACCAAACCCGAGTTCCACCACTAATCACAAGGGGCAGGTTCAGTCCATCATTAACCATATTCCCTATAAACAAGAACACCAATAACAATAACAAAGATGATAAAAATGACAATGATGAGCATTCAATTATTATGAAGAGAACAAGTCAATTAGCATGAGGTACAAGGGACTCTTTTATATTTTCCCCAAACAATATTCGGGTTGATTAATGTGCAGCCGGGTCGTGAATCCAGGATAATGTAAATGCACTAAGACGAGGTCCACCCATGAGTTGGCTCTTAGATGCTAGACTGAAAAGGCTCAAGGGCGTAATAACCTATGCAAGTTCGAGCTGAACAGTTAGTATGGCTGCTTTCACAAGATGTCAACAGATAAGACGGGTGGGAAATCTGAATCCATTTAGCCTGATTCAATAGAGCATATAACATCCCATTAATAACTGGGTTCATTTTGGTATGATCTTACATCCAAATTCTAACCCGAATATGATTACATATAAAATATATCCAATTAACTACTCAGATTCAGATTCGCTTGCCAGTATTGACTTTTTCCATGTGGCACAAATCTAAAATTGTATCCCATTAAATAATATGCGATTAATTTGGATTCAACCTGTTTACATCCCTACATAAGCCAGAAAAGACACCGTATACAGCAAGAGTTTTCTGATCGATCATTTATAGAATATTGCAAGCTACAATGTCTGTTTGGAACAACATTTTGCCTAGACTTTAGCGATGGGCACTCGGCCAAGCTGACTGTAGACTAGGCTTGGGCATGGACCCTAGATAGGGCATGGGAAGGTCAATCAGTATGTGGCCTGTCAATGAGCTGGGCATCCCGATCAAATATAGACCCAGGCGAGGCACACCACCTATGGCCCAGTCCATTCGGGCCAGGCCTGAGTTGTCTCCTGAGCCCCAGCATGGCCCGGTGAATTCATTTGGACAGGCTGGCTTGACTGCATCATGGCCTATCGATGGGCTGGCTTGACCCATTGCCCACACTTTTTTTTTTATTTATAACCTGAAGAAACCACACCCGAAATGAAGACCTGGTCATGCTGGCTCAGCTTTCCATACCTACGGTCTTCATGCCGGTGGCATAAAACTCTGAGGCTAGGACTCCCACCCCTGGGGCCTATGCTGGTGTCAGCTTGCGCACAGAGGTGACACCCACGGGAATCGAACCTTGACCACCCGTCTAACGGCCAAGGCCCCACTACACTATGCCAACCTCCCTAGGGGCACCCACACTTGAATCTAATCCTGTGAACGGGTCAGATATCTGAACCTCTGGGAGAGCCCGAGTGCAAACTGACAATGCACAATCAGTCCATTACCAACCATAAATAAAGCACAAGCTTACACCTCTAAAATTGCTTTAGCATTGCCAAGTAATAAATAAAGCACAAGCTTACACTCTAAAAAATGTTTTAGCATCATCAAAGTTGAATCTGGAATCAACTATTCTAGTCAATATTAATCTATGGTTCATCTAAGGCAGCAATCTGTGAGTTCCAAAAAACAAATGGAAGGTCAATATTGATTTGATCTGAGGTTATGCAACATTCACATAATACAATTTTACATGAATCCAACACTACCAGCCCTCATCAAAAGTTATAACCATGAATTAAAAAGCTAAAAGAAATTAAAAAACTGAATATCGTCACTCTGTCTTAACATGAGGACCTTTGTCAGCCGTGAGTATAGATATTACCGATGCCACTGATCCAAGTAAATAACCAGCAATGGCACCATAAGTCACGCAAATTGGCCACTCCTGCAAAAATAAGAAGAGTTCACACACCACAAATCCATTTCTAGTGATCTTTTTTTTCAACTAGAATTCAACATTCATTTAAACAAAATATATCCCACTTGATCAGCCAAACATATTCCCAAAAAAATCAAAATTTAAGTTTGTCACCAATTGCAGCAATCTGTATAACATACAGTTGATTTCATATATAGAAACCACAGAACATTGTGAATAATCAAGTCTAAAATCACAATATTCTACTTTTTTCTTTTTTTTCTGAGTGAACCTGAAACTTCATCTACATCAGAGATGGGAGGTAAGAGAAGTCGCAGATATGAAGCATAAAAGGTAGCAACAAGGGGAAGGGGACAGAGAGGCGGAGAACTGTACACAGGTAAAAATATGAGAGGTATGACAGCAATCTGCCATCGTTGCCAACCCAAACTTTATCCTACTTTGTTACCATCATCAAGTTTCAATAAGTTGGTGCTATCCATGAACAAGTGACGTCCAGTGTAATTTTCTCTCAAAGTGAAGATTTATAGCAACAGGTTGAAAAAGGTTGCAATGCTTTCAGTTATTGTGTAGGATAGACTAATAGCATATCATATTTATGAAAGTGAATTGGTAGTTGCAAAGTAGTTAAAAATGTACAAGAAAATTTACAATCTAAAAACAACATTAGTACATAATCAATTGAGAAAAGCACAATAGGACAATGAATGGATAGGAGAGCATAAAAAATGGGAATACATAAATAAGACCAATCTACTGGAATCATTAGGAAAATATTCCAAAAACGAGACTTTATACTGCAGTATGCATGTGACTATGTGTGTGTGTGTGTGGGGGGGGGAAGGGGGGGGGGGCGCGGATGCATGTGCACGTCTTATTGTTCATAGAGTTAATACTATCATTTTACCTTTTTACATAGTTTGAGTTTAACTACTGAAAATATGTCCACAATTCATGGATTCCAATTCTAATCTCCAAGACTTTCTTTTTCGGAGATAGCAGACAGATATAGAATAAAATGAGGCCCACCAAAAGCCCAACCTGACACTTGTTGGGTTAAGGCTGACCTGGGTGTTATCGGTCTTGCGTTCCAGTGGGTAGGGTCAGGTCCATCAAACAAGACTAGAAAACAGGCAGGGCTGGGCCAGGCTTTATTGAAATGGAATTTGCCCCTATCTGAACCCAGCCTGTTTACTAATTGGGCAGGGTTGGACCCAACATTTATTGGGCTTCAGGCTGTACAAGGTAGCCCAAACCCAGCGCGACCCAGGTCAGATGCCCAATGGGTGATGTTCACCCCTAACTAGGATATATCCCCATTAGTCTATGTTTCAGATACAGTAGTTGTACCAAACTAGTTACAGTTTATCCTCATAAACTTTTCAGCCATTTGTCAACAGTTTGATTTTATAAGAGTAACTATGTGCTGTATCGTACATATAGGGAAAAGAGAAGACAAAACTCTGCTTGAAACAGAATGTGCAATAAATGAGGAAAAGATCACAAGCATATTGTGACACCTAGCCAAAAAGGTTTCATGAAGAAAATAATAAGGTATATCAAGCAGATGCATGGGGATCACATAAAACTTATCAAATTAGATTTTGCTAGCAAGAAACATTACCTGCCAAGGCCTTTCCCAGTCAAGCGGCATCGGCCAAGCTCCAAACCAAGCACCAACAAGAGCTCCGTGTGCTGGCAGACAAATTGTATAATCCACAGAACTACTTGGCCTACAAACATCAAGAGGGACCCACCAGAAAAATTAATTAAAAAAAGAAAAACATCTACGCTGGGATAAATGGACTCATACAATCTACATACCATACTTCTACAATAATGTTAATTGATTTACACATTGGTACATCTGCTCAAATGCACATTAATACAAAGTATAAACAGACAATGACATAAGCAAGCTCATACAAGAATCCATAGATTTAATTTCACACTTCTCTACAGCTTGGTTCTACATTCCTATTTGCGTATATAACTTAAAAGAACGAGTTCATCCTCAACAACCAACCCATTAGGTAGCCTCACTGTGGACTTCATAGTTAAGTCAAATGATTGGTTTATGACACAATCTATATGGTACGGAATGTTGGGCTGCCAAGAGACATCATATTCAAAAAATGAGTGTAGCTGAGATGTGTATGCTTAGATGGATGTGTGGAAATACAATAAAAGATAAGATTCAGAATGAGGAGATACGTAAGAAGGTAGGCGTTGCACCCATTGAAAATAAGATGAAAGAGAATCGTTTACGGTGGTTTGGACATATTCGGCGAAGGCCTAATGATGCTCCAGTTAGAAGGATGGAGAAATGGGAAAATATATTAGTTAAAAGAGGTTGGGGTAGGCCTAGGAAGACATGGATGGAGATGATAGGAAAGGATATGAATGCTTTGAACCTCACCGAGGACATGACATTGGATAGAAATGATTGGAGGAGAAGGATTCATGTGGAAGACCCAGAATGATTTTCTTTTTTGGTTCATATCGCCGACCCCAATTGTTTTGGGATGAAGGCGTAGTTGTTGTTGTTGTTGTTCTTTGATGCAATATATCCTATGCCTGCTGCCACAAACTAACATCTTCTGAGTTCATTTTCCCTTTCCTGTTGAGTACATAGATTAGCTGTTTAAAAAATCTTGGCTTAGGAATTCCCCCCAAGTTTTACTAGAAACATTTTCCTTGCTTTTTCCTTCAGGGAATCTGGAAGGAGGTTGGTGGTTGTGGAGGTACGAGGCATAGGAAACACCAGGCAAAGAAAAACTTTAGGAAGTTTTGGGAGAAAAACAAAAAATTATGGGCTGAATGCAATAGCTAGATCAATATAATCACACTACCTTAACCAAGGGGCCATTGGTCCAAATCCCACAAGGTACTAGGAAAAATACATGGAAATTATTGCTGAAATATCATCTTTGAAAATAGGGCAGTTGTAATTTAATAACAAAAAAATCTCATTCAATAAATATTTGTTAACATGAGATGCATAATAATCAAATATCAAAGTTGACCTTGTGAAGTATCCACTAAGAAATTTCTACGATCATGCAGAAGCAGATCTGTATCTCAATTGACAGTTCAAGCACTACTCTTTAACTCGATTTATGTCAATTAAACAACCAAATCTGGGACTCTTCAACAAAACCTATTTTTATATTGCATTTGGTTTGTTGAACCAACTCTAGTACCATTGTTGCTGAGTACACTATATGGTGAATGGAAGTTGCAAAGCAAAATGCTAGAACCAACCCAGGTATAAGCCCTCAAAACAGAAAGATGGGAAGGAAACCTCAGGGGAGTGCATGGGCTGAACTCTTAGAACAAGCTAAGTATAACAAAAAGTGCTGCATTAAATAAATAAATAAAGCATGCATAATATTTAGTAATCTATCATATTAGCATATGAATGTGTGTATTTATAAAGTCAAATGACACCTCCGTGCATTACCAAGTAATTGGACCCCAGAGGTGTGTTTATCATGGTTCACTTAATAAAGCCAAGTGTTAATGTTTAGTTCATACTGATATAATAAAGGGCCAGAGAATAGAGATGCCCCTAAACATCATAAGCTATAATACAACTAAGAGGGTCAACAGACAGGCGGATGCCCCCAATCATCTTGGTTTGTTATTCATCCTGACCAAGAGTCATGTATCTCACAGCAGCAAGACTCTCTAGTTCAATATAAGCCATCAATCTCAAGCTATGTCACAGGGACTCGCCAAAGAGCCCGCTGCACCCGTGTCGATGCGGGTGTGGGTGTGGTACCCGGTGCGGTCAATAAACCCTGGGTGCGGTCAACCCACACCCAGGGTTATATGCATCCAAAATGGACTCGGTCAACTTTGACCGAGTCCATTTTGGTCCACTTTAAAAAAATTGTCTGGGGGGTGTTAAAGGCACAACTCTGGGTCGGTTCTAAATTCAGCTAGTTTTTTTTTATGAATTTTATTTTAGTAAAAAATTTATTTTTTTTTTGTTTTAAGGACGAAAATGGTGAATTTATGAATGATGAATGGTATATTGTTAATTTGATTTATTGCATGAATTTATGCATGATGAATTGATGATATGATAATTGTTTTTATTTCATTAGTGTTAACTTGAAACTGCTAAAAATTATATATATATATATATCCATATATATACCCTTCCCGCACCCCCGCACCCAAGTTTTTTTAAAGTGCCACATCACCGCACCCACACCCACACCCGCACCTATGTGACATAGATCTCAAGGTGATGGCATTTAAAATAGTAACAATGACCGCAAATAATGAAGAGAACACTGTACATAACATGATTAACACCGAAAATTAAAACAAGGAAAAGCAAGTCACAAAAGGCATACCTGCAATGTGCAAATATTCGTTTCCAGTCCTTCCATGAAGACCCATACACAGAAGCTGCTGGAACAAACTGCATGAACCAGCAAGTATGAAGCTTTTTCTATCAAAATGATCACAGTATGTAACTGTTTGAATTTGCCGCTACAAACTCTTGATGGAACAATTCATTCCTTCACTTTCTTTCAAATGGAAATAATTCTAGCCAACCAACCAAAATACCATGAACCCATATAATGTAGCAATATCAAAAGATGGAGTTTCCAACAATAAAATATCCAAGAGCACAACTGGCAGCAAAGTTCAGTTGATAAAATAGCAACTAAAGATTAATCAAGCGACATCCATACATCAGTAGGTTCCTGGTGAGGAGGTTCAAAATATGCACATCAGTGGTCAATTTGCCTTTTAAAAGCGAGTAGGAAGCATATGTAAAATTATATGAACATAAGAATCAAAATTCCTGAAAGAATCAAAATTCTTAGGGAATCACGATTTGTGAACATAGGAATTGGGATTCATGAGGGAATTGGGATCTCATCTCATCAAAATAAGGATTTCTGAAGGAATCTGGTTCCCCGTCATGGGAATTGGGATTCCCAGTCCCAGGAATCGAGATTTCAATGTTGTTGGAATTGCAATTCCCATCACTGGGAATAAAGAGTCCCAACTGATCCCAATCATGCTTCCTAGCAATTGTGATTCCAATGTAGCGTAAGCGATTCAGGTAACTATGTCAGGTTAAAACCAGGTAGTAAAAGACCAGGCCAGATCAGGCTTCATTGAGATGAGCTCTCATCCCTATCTGGACCTGGCCTGTGTACTCGGGCAGGGTTAGGCTCGAGGTGTAAGACCCAAGTTGTCCCCCCCCCCGCCGTGTTTTTATTTAAACCCCGTAGGAGGGGGGTTCCTCTTTACGAAAAGAGGAAAACCCCTCTCCCCTGCGCTCCTTCTCTCTGCCCGACCTCCGCCCCCCTCTCTTGTCGGAGGTCATGCTCACCTGAAACCCGAGCCTCTCTCTCTCTCTCTCTCTCTCTCTCTCTCTCTCTCTCTCTCTCTCTCTCTCTCACACACACACACACACACACACACACACAGAGCTCTCTCCCTCTCTCGGGTTTTGCTTGGCCGGAAGCCCCCACCGAGTCTCTCTTGCAAGCCTCCCCACCCTCTGTGTGTTGACCGGACAGGAGGAACAGTTATTTTCCAACCCTGTGCTCCCTCCTCTTTTCTTCCACTTGTTTCTGCCAAACGGAGACAAGGGCAGGCCTTCTGCCCTTTCATTCTCTCTCTGTCTTCTTAAGGATTGGTGGTCCGACGCCGCCTGAGTTTGGAGGCCGATCAGTCCACCCGACCTCCCTTTGGTGTGTTCCCCGTTCAAGAGACACCGAGGCCCTCTCGGTTCCCCTTTTTGCAACCCCCACCGGAGGTTGTCCCCATCAACGCCCTGCACCCTCTGCCTCTCGTTTGTTTTTCGTCAGAAAAGTAGGCACTCGCGGCACCCTCCCTCGAAAAATCAGAACCCTACCGTTGTTGAACCCTTTTCTCCCTCTCGAGCTCTCACTATCGTCGGTCTCCTGTTTCATTTTGCTGCAAGCACGGGTAGCTGAGCGCCACCCGCCAGTGTCGTATCTTGGCAACTCCTTCTTTCAGTTTCTAGTCGGGTTGCTACTAGCCTCAATCATCAGACTTCAGGTTTTCCTGCCTTCTTTCTTTCCTGTCGGATTTCACCAGCCATTGTCGGTGATGGTTTTCTGAGTGCTACTGCCACTGAACTGCTGACAACCTACTGCCTCTGTTACCAACTGGTCCTCTCTTTTCTCTTTTCTTTAGAGCCACTGAATGGCCATTGTGAGTTGTTGCACTTCCGTTTGATCTTTTCCAGTAAAACAGACCTTGTTGACTGCCTCCAGTTACCACTGAACATGAGCCTTCTGCTCATGCTAAAATCGTGGCCAATCATTGTAGTTTTCGGATGAATGCCATATGGCACTTATCCGTCAAATTTTTGAATGAAAAAGGTTATTAAAAAAAATAAGGTGTACGAAACCCCAAAAAGAGGCTTGCCTTTCGAGGTTCAGCCCTCCATCTCTGGTCTCCACTTTTAGATCGAGCCAACTCATCTAGCAAGCTGAGCCTGGCTCAAACGAGCTTTACTAGCCGCCTCTTGGTACCGAGCCTGGCTCGGTCCGGTCGACTCGAATTGGTTCGGGTTTGACCCGTGTAACACAAAGCGTTGCTTATTTTATTTTAATTGATTGTATCGTTCTCTTTTGCAGCACAATAAAAATACCTTTAAGCGCACCCCATCAGTGCAACGGATGCAGCACGCGCACCAAGACATAAGCTTTTAAAGACCTACGCCTGGAATCGTTCGCAAGTTCGACCATCTCCGAGGTAGGGAAAAGTTGCACAAAGGACAATGGATGAACAAATCTTAAAACTTGCAATTAAATATATATTTATACATATATATATACGCATTTAACTCAAGGACGGAGTTTTGCGATCCTTGTCCTTTTTTCTTTATGGCATTTACTTTACCACCGCGCTTTTACGTGCACAGGCTTCTACTTACGCATTTATTTAGCTCGATATGTGGTTTCACATATCGAGCATTGTTTTATATCATTTACTTTGTTGTCGCGCTATCACGTGCTAAGGCTACTACTTACGCATTTATTTTGCTAGAGTATAATTTTGTACTTCGTGCACTACTTTCGTACTTCGTACACTACTTATGCATTTATTTAGCCAAGGTATGGTTTCCTACCTTATGCACTACTTACGCATTTATTTAGCTCGATGTGCGGTTTCGCACATCGAGCCTTGCTTTATACTTTGTCGTCACACTGAAATGTGCAGAGACCTGCATTATGTAATATATATATATATATATATATATATATATATATATATATATATATATATATATATATATACTACTCATACATTGATGCAACCATGTAAGACACGCAAGTGCGTATTCTATCATACCATATATCGAACTTGCGTTTTTTAAAAAGAAGCAGATTTTCGCATAAGCGCAGAGACTTTAAAGAAAAAGATTTTCTTATGAGGATCCAGCGTTCCAAAAATGTGTAGTTTTGAAAAGCAAGATTCAAATACTTGGGTGTTGCCTAATTTCAACTAAGTTTTTTCCAAAACATCATGATAAGAGGAAATGTTTTTAACTTCGGTTTAATACCCGACATCACCCGGATATCTCCGGATGGGAGCATGAGAATGTGCTTGGTTGGAGTTTCTTTTGAGAAACTCGTACCCCTTTTATCGTAAGCAGTATCGCAAGACATGTGCCGCATGTTTGATACTACGATAACTGGATGAGAGATTCGTGACGATCTCGTATCGTGCAAAGTGAACAATGATAAGACCAATTCATGACAAACTAAACTAAAAGGGTTACACTATTTCTTTCACGAAATAATTGAGTTGTGGTTTTTTTATGAGAAACATATACCCCTCTCATCATAGCGGTACTATGAGACATGCACGGCATGTCAATACTACGATGATTGGATGGATGAGAGATTTATGGCAATCTTGTATCATGCAAAGTGCATAATGATATAAAAGTGTTTTGAAATACCAATTCATGTCAAACAAAACTAAAATGATTACATCGTTTCTTTTACGAAATAATTGAACTGGGGTTTCTTTTTGAAAAAATTATACCCCTCTCATCATAGCGGCACTGTCAGACATGCACGGCATGTTAGTACTACGATGATTGGATGAGAGATTTATAGTAACCTCGAAGCGTGCAAAAGACACATTGTTGAAATTACATAAATGGTGATCATAGCCTTCACAGGTAAGATGCTCGATTTTTGTTTGAAAGACCAAAGCATGTAGAATGGGTTGTCAGTTAAAATAGAACCTGACATACATATTCATCACTTGTTTCTGTCAAGAGAGAGGATGAGATGGTACAAAAACTTCGATGGACAAGTTGTTAACAACCACCCCTAGGGCAAATGATTCGGCATCCCCAATCGTCGGAGTCAGAGGACGGGACTACAAAAAATTATCTTAGGTAGTAGATCTCATAGACTTCTGCAGAAGTTGGATGCATCCCTTACTACGAATGCTTTTGTGGAATTCTCTCTCGGTCACTAGTTGTCCCCTTAAAAAAGGACTCAGCTAGATGTTCGGGGTATCCAAAATACATAGCATAATAAACTCCCTGACAGTTTCAATTGTTTCTACGTTTCGCTCCCATGCGTACCCTCAAGACAACTAATATCGAAACAAAATTACCATGTTAACTTTACTTGTTTTGACTTGCACACCGAGAAATTAACAACGTATATGTTAGTTTGGTTCTGACTATTGTTATTACGCTCATTTTGTTCACTCTTCGGAGACATCTGATAATATCGAAACGATACAGAAACAAGATTAACATGCTTATTTTTACTTATATTAAATTGCATATCATGTATGAAATAAAGCATGTGTTACTTTTGTTCTAAATTATTATACTTGTGCACCTACCAGTTTTTCATGAAATTGACCCGTCTTATGGGTACAGTGATGATTAGGTCAGTACGACAAGAGATGGCAGAATGACGTGATGGTATCAAGATGAGACTCTTTCCTTGACATTTCGCTCCTGAGGATATTTCTATAATTTTGTATAAGAGTTTTCTTGAAATTTTATCTTTTGTATAAACTCTAAATTATTAAAATTGCATTTCTTTTTAATCTATTTGGTTTTGAATATACGAAGTTTCAAATTCGTTGTATAAAGGAAAGGTTTCGCAAGTAATGTACCTAAGATTCGTTGACTTGTTATTTCAAAAATATCATTTTCCGCTGAATTACTATTTAAAACTCTGATAAAGGAATGTTTACAAGGCTTTCAAAATTTTCCTAAAAAGTTACAAGTTCGAGATTTTGGGTGTGTTACACAAGGCTTATTAGGTTCTGGGCTGCCCCAAATAGAACCTAATGTCCACGCCTATTTATTGTAAGAATCTACCAAGTAATGACATTAGATTAAATTTTCTGACCATGTAACTTTTGTTATGTGTCTAATGACCAATCATGGGCATTTCTACATGTAATTCCTTACACATAAATAAGCTAAATCACCTAAGGAGTGGATTCAGTTAAATCTTTTCTCCAAGAAAAGCTCTTTTTTTTTCAATGAATTGGATTGTATGGGAAGTACCCTAAAAATAGTAGTAATACTATAGTGACTTCATGGTTGGTTAAACATGCTTATCCTTTGAAACATGCAAGATTAATTAGTTATTATGAGAAAATTTTATATCTGATGTGGTTGAAGCATTCTAATCATGGGCGCTTTGATGGGTATTATGGAAGGACTGAATTAACAATCTAAGAGGAGATGCACCAAAAGCAGAAAACTTGCTCCACAGCTACCACAGATAATAATGAATTGAATCAGAAAATAAAATTATGTGGTCATTTACAATCTGTCACTGATGGAAAATCACAAGTTAAACTGGAAAACAAGCCGGTCCACTTGTAAGTTAGAAGTTAAGGATCAAGAGTGGAAAATATTTGGCAAATATAACTAACAAGTAAATAACTTGTTGCAACCAGAAGGAGAAAAGGACAAGTCTTATTTGCATTTTTGAAGCTAAGGATTGAGTGCGCACATATTTGGTAAAGACAAATAAAGTAAATAGCATATAACAGCCAGAAGGAAAAAGGTACATTTAGTATCTGAAAGTTCTCATCAAGATAATAACTACATATGCATCTTTGTGTAAACTACAACATAGTAAAGTATGATGAAAGCATATAAAAAGAAAAAGTGACAAAGAAAATATGCTCACAGTGAACAAGGACATTAAAAGAGACCAGTTCAAGGTCTTCGCAAAGTACCTGCCATTATCAAAAGAAGACAAATTTTAATCAAACTTATAGAACTCTGGCACAAGATAACCTAGAATCAAATTTGGAGGCCTAAATTCTTGCTCAAAAGAGATGAAATGGTAAACAAAAATGATGGAAAATTCAATTGAAGCAGTTAGACTGAAAATCAACAGCATTCACACACGCTATTGACAACTAATACCCTAAAAGTTTCTACGCTACCAACTGTTCATCACTATAATTACCAAAGCACAATTAACACAATGGTTTTGTTAGCCGAGGAGCATATGCATCACATACTCAAGGCGAATGGGTGCACCCAAAATGATAGCTCCAGAGGCATTTAAGAGAGCACCTGCGAGGTAAAAGCCAAAAAGGTTAGCATTCAAGCTCTTCAAAAATCTCATTTCTTCAAATACGACAGAAACAACAGTGTGATTAAGACAAGAATCCACTGAAACACAAGATGGATTTTCAAATTGTTTTATTAAAAATAATTAGGGATCATTTACTCACAACTCGTGAAATTTGAAATCACAGGTTGACCCCGTAAATAGGAATCACATATAAAAGTGCAAGCAACTGTGCCCTAAGTGCGAGTGTGTTACTGATAGCATATGATTCTAATTACAAGTTTACAATCATCTCATGCATGTCAACAATTTCTTACAAATATGCTCCTCGATGATGCAAGTTATGACATGATAATTTAGATATGCAATACAAAGTTATACAGAAACAAGTGCACATCCTCATTTGCCATCAAAGAGTAGCACAAAAGGTTCGAGCAAGTTAACAAACAATAACTCACCAGCAGGAAGAGCCAGCAGCCCCCGTCCAACAGCCCTATAAAGCTAATATAACTTCTCTATTAGCCACAAAATGTAACAAAACCTGAATCCATTAAGAACAAGAAAAGAATATATCATTGACTTACTGAATTATGTTCACTATTTTGCCGAATGAGACTGTATACAAGTAACACAAGTGGGCATACCAAAACCTGCAAAACAACCATGCATGATAATTCCTTCAAAGTCCTGAATGGAATGTGGGCAATGCGATCAAACCAACATGAATTTGGTGTATGACTAGAACCTCATTCAGACATAAAGAAGAAACAAATGAACGGAGCCAATTACCCAAAGGAGACGAGTGGTTTGACAATAATGGGTTATGAGATTCCACCCATATGTGTTGTGGGCAACCAGAAAACCTAAACCTAAGGCAACCCAACAAAGCAGATGCACTCCACAGGCCTTTGAAGCAGTTAATTCCCCATCTCTTGCAGTATACCCTTCAGTTTCCATTTATTCTGCTGACTGAACAACACCACTACTGTGACTCCCTCATCTAAGCCAAACACAACAAAGTGTTTTTAGCATAATGAAAGTCCTCTTTCCTCGCATTTTCATAACAATAGTAAGACATGTCTCGAAAGAAATATGAAAGTACACAAACTAATGACTATGTACATAAAGGGTCTACTTGCAAATGACCTCACATACATTATTTGCTATTGAACTCATTGCTCCCACCAGTGTGTTTGGATTCAAGAAATTCAGTGGAACGGGAATCCTATTTCACTAAACTCTTCCTTGTATCTTAATAATAGCCCATGGATCCAATGGAATTGGAATCCATTTCCACCAAATTCCCTTAATCCAAATACATTCTTAATAATAGCCCATGGATCTAATGGAATTGAAAATCCATATCCACCAAATTCCCTCAATCCAAATACACCCTTAGATACTAGGATGCATCTTGTTGAATTTAAGGTAGTTTTACATCCGGATCCGAACCGATTACATATAAAAAATATCCGATTAGCTAGTTGGATCTGAAGCCAGTGTTACTTTTTCCAATTCGACTCCGAATTGGATTGAACGATATCCGATTAAGCCAGATTCAGTAAATGCCTATACCAGAACCAAATCCGACCCGCTTACGACAAGCTTCTCGGAAGGCTGGGCCCAGGCTCCGTGGAGCATTAACCAGAGCCCGGGACCGCCCGCTAGACTGGAGACGCACCAAACACGTCAATTCCATATCCCGCAATTTCCCAATTCCCTTCAATTCACCTCCCTCAAGATCACATTCAGAATTGCAAGAAGGAAGAAGAAATAGACCTAAAAGTACAGCGACGAACCGAAGCAATTCACCTCCACGTTGAATCAAACGAAACCCTACAAATTCTAGCGCGAAAATCCGCACACATGAGATTGAAGAAAGTCGGAGAAAAGAAAAAGAAAAAGAAAAAAAGGGGGAATTTTTCGACTCTCCGAATCTGGAAGAAAAAGAGAGAAAAAAATAAGATACACAACAGAGAGAGAGAGAGAGAGAGTTCACTGGTGTCGGTACTTACGAATCTCCGTTGCCGGAAGAAATCGGCGTCGAAGTCGCCGGAAATGAATGGCCGTCGCCGGAGAGGGAAAGAGAAGGACCACAGTGGAACCCTAACCAGACGCCCCCGATGGTAAATTAAGGATAGATTCTCCCAAACGCTGAAAAAAAAAAAACAGAGTTTTTCTAAAATATCCAAATATTTTTGTTAAATATCGGATAACCCTTCAGGCCGCGTTTGGCGTTTCTATTAAGTATTAAGCAATCTGTTGACTGTAAGTTAACAAAATATTTGGATCGAACCTGAATCCGAACCCAATTGCCACATAAATGGGAGAATTAGGTCCACCCTGACTTGACCATGATCCTACCGGTAAATGGCCCACACCACCTTTTTTTTTATTGATGTGGGATGGAAACTAATCACAAGAATCAAATGTGATTTCAAGTCATATGATTTCTTTTTTTTTATGACTATTACAAGTCTTCAAATCACATATTTTACCATGTGATTTGAAATCACATGAGATTCACTTCAAACCGTTTTTCATCTTTATGAGATTTCAAAACACATGTTTGGTTAGATGGGAAAATGAAATTCATTCTCTCATTTGCATAAGATTTCAAATCACATGTTTAGTTAGCTATGCAAATGTGATTCATTCTCTCATTTGAATGAGATTCTAAGTCACATTTGAATGCAACCAAAACTTACAGGTTGGATCATATGGTAGATTTGATTAGATATGAATTGTAAACAGAAGTCCAAATTAGAGTCTTGGTATGAACCATATCTAGGGCAATAGAGTTTGAGATTAAATCCATATTTTACATGGTAGTGCTGGATTTAGAAAAAATAAAAGTTGGAATGGAGGCTTTTAAGCATATTAGATTTGATTTGGATTCGAATATATATCTGATAGAAATATTGATCTGGTTCCCAATTCAAATTCAAAAAAGTCCTGGTAGTAAAGGTCTGAATTTGATCGCCACAAGGGGGTTGCTATAGTGGGATAGGGTCTTGGTCGCTAGACAGGCGGTTAAGGTTTGGTTTCCATGAGTGTCTCTTCCCTGCGCAAGCTGACGCCCAACATAGGCCCCAAAGGTG
This sequence comes from Nuphar pumila, assembly GCF_984573655.1. Classification (NCBI taxonomy): domain Eukaryota; kingdom Viridiplantae; phylum Streptophyta; class Magnoliopsida; order Nymphaeales; family Nymphaeaceae; genus Nuphar; species Nuphar pumila. Next base: position 132,082,510 of record NC_143251.1, read on the forward strand.
GGGTTCCTAGTCTCAGAGTTTTATATTGTCGACACAAGCAGGGGTGGAGTCAGGAATCAAAACTAGAGTGGACACAAACACATTGTAAAGAATTCGTTGCCTACCTGGTCAAGCGGTTGAGGCAGAACAGAGAGATCATTTATGCTAATTAATTAAATGAATAAATATTAATATTCTAACCAAAATCAAATATTCATTGTTCATGAATTCTTACTTAATGCTAATTAAAAAAAACATATAAAAAATTTAAAACCATAACTAAACATTCATGCCAATACAAAAAAACAAAATCAAAACCCTAATTCCTACGAAACATCATAAATTATGTATCTATGTTAATTGATAAAAAAACTCTTAATAATCTAAGTAAAATCAAGCATTAATAATTCATAAATTTATGTTAATAGTAATTAGAAAAAACACAAACAAATAACAAATCAAATTCTTAAATCCTAACAAGCACCACTCATAGATATACTAATTAAAAAAAATAGAACCTCAAAATTCTAACTAAAATCAAGCATGAATTCATAGAATCATGTTTAATGTTGATCGAGAAAGAAACACAAAAGATACCTAATTAAATATTCATGTCATTTGAAAAAATCAAAATAAAAAACTTAAACCCTAATAAAAATCAAAGATTTAGCGGTTTTGAAAAGTGATAACTAAAATCAAACATTCACTAATAGAATCATGTTTAATGATAATTAGCAAAATGCACAAAAAAAACTTAAAACCCTAATTAAACACTCATGTTATTTGCACGAATCCAAATCAATACCCTAAATCCTAAAAAAAATCATACATTTATGCTAATTAAAATTCCTTTAGTATTCATTACTTGCCTAATGTTAATTAAACAATACAATAAACCCTAAAAGCTTAATTAAACATTCATGTTGTTTAAAAAATAAACTAAATCAATAACCTAAATCCTAAAAAATATCATGCATTATGCTAATTGAAAAAATATATTACTCCTAAAATCAAAACAAGCACTCATTTATGATTTGAAAAAAAAAATTGAAGAGGAAGAACAAAACCTAGCGGCCAGCAAGTGTATGTAAAAGCGAAAGAATAGGTTGTCGAAGGTCCACCCAGCCCGATGGTAGTGGAGTTGAATGGTGGATGGGCGACACAAGGTAGAGAGAGAGGGCCGGAGGACGAGGGAGGGTTGGAGAGAGAGAAAGACGAAATGAAGCATCAACATTAACAAAGGGTCAACAAACATTGAGCCCAAAGACCAAAACAGAAAACAGGCCTGAAAGCCAAGAGCAAGAACAAAACCAGAAATACAGGAGAACTAAATGAAAACACAGAAGATTCAGCCCGTGTCAGGTGGCGTCCAGGGCGGCAGAAATCGCTGAAGGTCAGGGAACGAGAACCGCAAAATAGTGTGCACATCTGCTAAAATGCAATGCGCCAGTTTATTGAAAACAATTGTGCATTCCCTGAAGATAGCATTATTGCAGGTCATCCAGACAGCCCACCAGGAAGAGAGAAGCCATGTTCTCCAGATTAGCCGCCATCGGTTGCACTTGCGAACAAGTTGCAGGCCCCACAAAAGATCAAGAGCGAAAAACTCCTGACGCACGTTGACGGCAGGCTCGTTCCAGGTATGCTTGAAAAGGTCTCTAAAGATGGGGCAGACCCAGAACAAATGATAAGCAGATTGTTCAGTCGTCTTGCACATAATACACCTACTTGGAAGATGAAAGCCAATACATTTTAGGAGACAGTCTGTCTGAACCCGATCATGCATAATTAGCCATGCAAGGAACTGCGAACGAGGAGTAGGGCCCCAAGCCCAGATAAGGCTCGCAGGGATCCAATCGACATCAGGCAGAAGTAGGGAAAGGTAACAAGATTTGGTGCGGAAAGCTCCACTGGGCGCAATAGCTCGACGAAGAAACTGGGCTAGAGGATCAGGGTCACCCTCCTTGGAAATGGTGATCGACCATGCTTTGATCCAAGACCGATGCAGCGGAGAAGCATAGCGTCTGCTGTGGGAGTGATGATCCAAGTAGAGCGACTCAAAGGAGTCGTACTTAGCGAGGAGGAAGCTAATGCACGGAGAGCCAGGTTAGTGTGCGAGCCAGCTTTGCTTAACGACAAGGATGATACTTCTCATTTGGAAGTCAAATATCCCCAAACTCGCCCAACTCATAGGAAGCGACAAAGAGTTCCAACCCACCAGATGACGCTTATTTTTTTTATTGCGCCTTGACCAAAGAAAATTCGCCAATAAACTAGAGAGCTTTTTGTGCACACCAATGGGCATCACGAACATGGACATAAGGAATTATGGGATAGACGTAAGAACATGCCTGATGAGAGTTAAGCACCCAGCGATGGAGAGGTAGGAGTCTGCCAGGAGGAGATTTTAAATTAAACTTTTTGGAGAGTGACATTCCAAGCGGCAGATAAGATACACGATAGCTGAAGGGGGAGACCCAGGTAGGAAATAGGAAGCTCTGAGGAGGTGCAACCAAAAATTTGTTGCTCAATAGCAAGCAAAAAAGGAGGGACATTAAACATGGACAAACAACATTTATCGTTGTTCAGAGATAACCCGAATAGCGAAAGAAAAAATTTGAGGATTAGCTTGAATTGCAACATTTATTGAATGGTGGCGCGGCCGAAAAGGATTATGTCGTTGGCGTAAGTAAGAATATGGTAAGGGAAATCTGCGATTTTGAGGGAATCAATAAGCTGATGCTCTATGGCCTTCATCAGCAAGACCACAAGACCTTCAACGATGGCGTTGAAAAGTAGAGGAGAAAGAGGGCAATCTTACCGTATACTGCGCCCGAGCTTGAACTGTTAGCCTCTAACCCCATTGATCTTAATTTGAGAATAAGCATTAGTAATCAGTTTGCGCACCTAACTAGAGAAGCGATGACCAAAACCAAGGTTGTCAAGCATGTGAAAAAGAAAAGGCCAATGTACTGAGTCAAAAGCTTTATGGAAGTCTAGCTTAAGAGAGAAACGCAGCTGGCCACTGATATTCATTGAATGCAGAACTTTGGAGGCTAAAATGAAAGAATGATTAATCCTCTTTTGAGGGATGAAGGCGAACTGGGAGTCCGAGAAAATCCAAGGGGCGACAATACAGAGCCGATTAGCCAAAATCTTAGTGATAATACGATAGATCCCCCCAAACACCGAGATTGGGCAGAATCTTGAGATGTTCAAGGATGCCACGTCTTTAGAGATGATAGAGACAATTGTGAGATGAGTGTGGACCAGCAACCGACAGTTGCGATGGAATTCAGTGAAGACCTGAAGAATGTCATTCTTTATACATGATTAAAAGATACGAAAGAAGTCGATCAGAAAACCATCAATGCCAGAAGCTTTTCACCCAGACAGATCCCTAATGGCAGAACAAATTTCAACTTCTGCGAATGTGACCTGCATGGAGCTAGAAAGAGCATTATTCATTGAGTGAACCAAGAGTCGACCAATAGAGCCATCGATGGATGAGTTTGAAGCATAAAGGTCCTTGAAATAGCAAGTAACAGTAGGAATGACATGGTCAGCCGAGTAGGTGACCCCATCAATGGAGATTGATGGGATGGCATGCCTCCTATGACGATGCGAGGCAAAAGATTGAAAAAATGGATATTCTCGTCACCCTCTTTGAGCCAGAGCACCCTAGACCTTTGCTTCCAACGAATCTTATCTTTTAGCTGCCAAGAATGCAAGAGAAGAGACAGCTCAACCGATCTGGCTTTTAGGCCCTCAGGACAGGAGACAGATAGATCCTCAAGAAATGACAACGAGTAATGGATTGTAGACAACTCAGATTCTCAGTCACACAGTTGTCGAAATTTGTTGATCTTGTTGGAAGAAAGTCAAGAGCGAATGTCGTGGGAGAGGCAGAAAAGCTTGACCAGGCAACGAGCAGCAGCCCTAACCGCAGAGCACAACCGACTCCAAAAGTGGAGGATGACCGAATCAAAATCTGGCTCCTTGAGCCACCATTGCTCAAAATAGAAGGTTCAAGAAACGGAGAAACCAGTCCCCCAGCAAATAACGATTTGGCTATGATCAAAGACGGAAGGAGGAAGAAGACGAGAATTGATGTCCGAAAGAATACCTAGAAGATCAGGAGAAACGAGCACGCGGTCAAGCAGCCGATAGCACAGACGGGATCTATAGTTAGACCAAAAAAAGCCCTCACCAACAAGGGAAACATGATAAAGCTGTTGTAGTTGGATGAACTCCTGAAAGTCGTGCATGGAGGCAAAATTGGAGATCGAGAGGCTGGAATCATTGGAGGACAATAAGCAGTCAAAGTCCCCCATGATAAGGTGTTGCTCTTCAAATGATTGAATAACCCTAGTCAGATCGGACAAAAAATCAGCACGAAGATGGTGTCAGTTGGGACCGTAAACGATAGTTACCACGACCACGACTGATGTAGGCCTAGCAAGTAATGAAAGAGCGATCAAGAGGGAGTAAATGCCGATGTCTAGTTAAGAAATGCCAATGGAGGGCTTACCAAGAATAAGGATACCTCACGCATAGAGAATGGCGGGTTTAAATAAGAAATCAACACCTCTCCAAATTTCAGATACGACAGAGCGCGACACCTCAGTCATCTTGGTTTCGCAAAGAGCGATGAAGTCTGGCTTTTCTTGACGGATCCAGCTCGCAAGGAAAAGGCGCTTAGAGGAACAATTAAGGCCTCTGATATTCCAACACAACACCTTCATAGCTGAAATCCATGAAAACACTATGGGGTGCATGATCGCGCTGAACGCCTAGAAAAGAGCCCAGACGTGGAGGCCGAGTATTGAGGTAGTCGACGATGACCCCGATGGTTGAAGCCGCAAGATGCATGGGTTGAAACATACCCCACAGAAGGAGGACACGATTGGTCGGACGACCTATGTTGCCCGAAAGCCACAAACGAAGGCACGAAATCAGTGATAGTATTGATGGAATTGCGCATGACATCGGAGATGCTGAGGATCTGTTGTTGCGAAAGGGAGACATCTAGAAGTCGGGTGGCATCAACCACGCTGATACCCATGGTGGAGGAGAGAGGACTTAGCGGGAGCGGCGGAGCAACATCGGCAGAGGAAGTTGAGCTGGAGAATCATACTCAGGCTCGAGGAATGGTTCCTAGATGACATGAGAACCAGATGTGGGGGAAAGGAATCTTGGAAGTGCAAGACATGGTGAAGGCTGGACGGGTAATAGTGAAACCATGCAGATGGGAGATGAGCCGCAGAGAGCTTTGATAGCCATCAAAATGATCGAATAGCTATCATGGCTCATACAAGGGAAAAGAAGCATGGGTGATTCCCCATGACGCAAAAACTTAGTACCCCATGAAAACGAAAGGGCAGTCGGAAGGTCAGACTTAGGAGGAGAATCTGGCAAAAATGATGACCCACCTTCTGGGATAGAGGGCAAAAAGCTGACAGGGGCTTTGAAAGGTGCGCAAAGAGCTGACTTAGGAATCTAGGAAACCGCAACATGGCATGGGGAGCCAACTACCTTGGGCAAGCACCCCTCAAAAGAACTCGGCGGCAAAAAGTGGTGAGAATCGAGGTGCCACCTAGATGCAAATGATGATCCATCTTCCTGGAAAGAAGGCAAAAAGTTGATGGGGGCCTTTAAAGGTGAGCGGATGCCTGATGCAGGGACCTGAGAAACCGTAGCAAAGCATGATGATCCAACTGCATCTGGCGAGCACTCCTTAAAAGACTTCGGCGGCAAAAAAGTGGCAAGGAATGAAGAGCCACCAATTTCAGCAAAAGGAGGGGGGATGCTGAGGTAAGGAGCACTCGATAGATCTGCCATCCACCCCATGGGCAGCCAACACGCCTCTGGAAAGGACGATGGGGGAAGAAGGCGAATGAGGAGGCGAGCTTCTGGAGGAGCCAAGCAAACCCTATGCAGAGGTAGTCGAAGGGGATTGAAATGCCCCCAGGACCGCAATCATAGATGGATGAGATTCCAAGGGAAGGTATTCCAAGGGATTGGGTAGACACAAATCTGGAATGGGGATCCGGCTTAGAAACGCAGATGGGGCAGCCAGTCGCGTGGGAGCCACCGACTGAAGGGCGGTCTATCGAAAGAGGCAAGAAAGATTTCCCCGAGAAAGACATGGGCACAACAAGCGTCAAAGAGGTCGACACCCAATATGCACCGATCTTGATAGCCATGAATGAGGACAACGGATCTTGCAACTTGCCAACCTGCACCCAAGGCGAGAAAGAAGCCCTGCGCTTAGGAGGCTTTGGACACTGAGACATCCGACTGGTGGAGGGCGACGACCGTTGCACCAAGGAACTAGAGGGGGATAGCAGAGGAGCGCGATGGCGCTTACAGATAGGGTGATGCCTAGAAAAGATAGAGGTGGCACAACGGTGACAGGCCATGCGCTTCCGAAAATTCAGGGAAAGACACACAAAACACCACCAGCCACCAGGCTTAGCACGAGGAAGTTCGGCACGCAAGAAACTTCCGGAGAAAGAACGTTGCCAGGATGACCTAACATTTTGCCACCCCTGGGAGTTGTGTGTGCATGGGAGAATACGGAAGAAAAAATGAGCGCGCAACAGAGTACCCACAAAGCAAGCCTTTAGGGGTTCCAACCTGACAGCACAGATGAAATGTTGGATGTTCCGATGGAGGAGCGAGTCGTAGGCCAGACACGAAGCGAGAATCTCCGAGAGGGAAAAAAACATCTTGAAGGATAGACGGAAAGGAAGGGCAACGACAATGCCCTGCCGACGCAGAGAGAAAGTAAATCCCCACTCGTTTAAGGCATCCTGGATGGAGAGAAGGGCATGCTGATTAATGTTCAGAGAGTTGGTTGGGCAGAGACCCCAGAAAAAGCAGGAAGAAGGAGACACGCCGAAAGAAGAGAGACGAGAGAGAGAGAGAGAGAGGCAAACATGCGTCGGGGCAGCGTTCAACGACTGGGTCTCAACGAGGGTGGGGAACGAGAGGGAGAGGAGACGGGGAGATGGGGTGCGGGTTAGGGCACACAAATCCGAGGTTGCAGAGAGAGAGAGAGAGAGAGAGAGAGAGAGAGAGAGAGAGAGAGAGAGAGAGGCAAACATGCGTCGGGGCAGCGTTCAACGACTGGGTCTCAACGAGGGTGGGGAACGAGAGGGAGAGGAGACGGGGAGATGGGGTGCGGGTTAGGGCACACAAATCCGAGGTTGCAGAGAGAGAGAGAGAGAGAGAGAGAGAGAGGCAAACATGCGTCGGGGCAGCGTTCAACGACTGGGTCTCAACGAGGGTGGGGAACGAGAGGGAGAGGAGACGGGGAGATGGGGTGTGGGTTAGGGCACACAAATCCGAGGTTGCAGAGAGAGAGAGAGAGAGAGAGAGAGAGAGTCGTGGCCCTTTTTGAGTTGGGTCCGTCAGGCATGCCACCCTGACTCAGGTCAGAGTGAGCACTACCCACATACCTCCCACCCTCCCCACAACATGGCTCGGCCCCTGACTCTGGGCATGGCAGGCTGAGCTAGCACAACCCAGGTCTTCGTCGGGTACGATTTCTTCCGGTTATAAATAAAAAAGGCCTTAATTCGATCTTAAAAATACCGGCCCTATAAGTGGAAGTTGGATCAAGTAATAAAAAAACTGAAAATGAGGGTTTTACATGTAAAAGTGAAAATAGATATATTCAATTTTGATTTGAATATAGATCCCTTACAAAGATTGCTCTGGTTTCCAATCCTAATCCAGAGAAGTCTTCATCATACAAGTCTGGCCCCACACCACGAAGGACGGTGTTAGTCTAGGTCTATTAATGGGTCAGGGTTGTGTCGGTTACCCAACCCAACCCAAACACAATCAACTGGGTGTGGGCATGAAAATGCTGACCCCAATTTTATGCGTGTCAGCTAGAAACCCGACCCGGATAATATGTTGGTAGGGTTTGAGCTTTGATTTTTGCTGGATATCCGAACCAACCCTGCTGATCCAAGTACCTTGTACATATCTTTAAGCAAATTTAATACTCTTTAGATTAAAATTGGGTCCTCAATTCCATTTATCTCAAAGAGTATTTAATCCAAAGAATATTTATGCTACCAAAATCGCGTCCCTATGGCATAGCTCTTCGGGTATCCAACCCATTAGGGTGCACAAATAACTTGCAGTTTGGTTCGGGTTTGGGTCTGCAATCACATAAAAAACTATAGGGTTTGCAGCTACAATATGATTTTCAAGCCATAACATCCAATCACATTGCACCTGATCCATGCTTAGTGGGGTTGGGGAGTCATTTTCTTCTAATAACCTTAACTATTTCCAATTTTGAAACAGTGTTATCTACGAGTTATTAGGTTATCTCAGCAGAGCACACTTAAATCTGAAGCTCCATCCCTTTAAGAATGAAAGATTGAGTGTTTTCCATAGTGCATTTGAGAAACAAGGCCCAGGATGGTTTGCTGCCAGGCGGAAAGGTTGAACAATATATTTTTCAGAAAAATTCAATTAAGGGCCAATTTTTGCCTTTAATTACAAAAATGGGCTATACTTTAATGAATATCTAGCAACAGGCCATAGGTTTCCTAGAAACTGGTTTTCTGATCCATATTCGACTAATTCGGATCCCGATAGTGAAAAGCTTATACCAAAACCAGTTTTGAACATGTAGAAGGATTAAGATATCCATCAAATCAGGATATTCATTGGATTTGGTAGCGAAATTTCAAAACCCTATCCACATCCGATTATAATTGGATATGGTTCTAGCTTACTAAATCTGACTAAACTAAATTAGGTTCCGTTTATAGAATAAAATCCTGATCGATTGACATTCCTAAATAAGGACCTTAGGCCAACATCCACCATCTTGCAAAAATATGATTCTTTTTGGTTTTCTATATTATCCTTTGAAATTGAAAAATACTCATTCATCCTCATAAAAAAAAGAAAAAGTAAATATTTAAAACATTTGATTGTGAAGGTTACTATTGTAATTTGTTGTATGATTTAACTTGAGTTATTACACAAAAATAAAGGTAAGCCTTTACTTGGCAATTCTCAGAAAAACAAGGGCAATATCAGGAAATTCAGAAATGTGAGGCGTCAGTTTTTTAAATTAAGGGCAAAAGGCTGGCTCTTAAATGGAATTTCTCCATATTTTACCAGGAACATTCAATTATTTCCTCATAACCCACTATCCGCACGGGGCAATATTAGGAACGGCAGTGGACTGGGTGGGGGTGGGGGACAAGGTCTCCACCCCCGCTCCCTCTCAAAATCCTGCCCTCGATCCGGTCTTGATTTTAACCTTCATCCCCGCCTCCATCCCCGGTCCAAGTGGGAACATCTGCGATCTTTATTGTGAAATTTGAAACTTGTACACAATAACTGTTTGTTGGATTGTCTTAACCGTTCTTATGCTGTTTTACATCACAAAATGTTATGCAGAGAGAGAGAGAGAGAGAGAGAGAGAGAGAGAGAGAGAGAGTTACAATTTACTGATATAAATTGTGTTGTATGCATCTTCTGTGTCCTAAACTTGAAAAACTCATGAGATTAACAATGAAAGACTGTTGGTTATGCCTTGAGGTGGATTGCTTGCTGTATTTCAGTTCAAAGGTTTTTCTGTTAGTGTAAATTATTTGTATTCATTTTGTCCTTTCACAGATTTTGTATTGTTAATCTGCAACTAAGTAGCCAATCAACCTTGCATTGCTGACATGCGTTCTCTAAATTGACAGGACATTCAAAAGTACTTTGTAAATTATATGATCAATGATAGCTTCGGTATAATTTCCAATGCTCACACAGTCTTTACTGACAAGGTACCTGAGAAGGCACTGAGTGAAGCTTGCATAGAGCTTGCCAAGTTGTTCTCAGTCGCAGGAAGTGGAATTGGAAAAGTTCATCACTCATCACTTGCCTTCCTCCGAAATCAATACAGCACTCGACCTGGTGTTGAAGGGTGAAGGCCTACGATGTATCATTAGCATGGAAGAGTAGAGAAGATCATAATGTATTGAAAAACAAGCCGAGGCTCAATGCTTCATATACTCCACTTGAATTATGTATTTGTCTAGTTAAAGACTTTCCAATGTTCCTTCTGTTTTACTTTTTGCTACTGTTATAGTTCTGTGGTATTTATTACAAGGAACAAATAGTGGCTAGCAAACTCTTGTCATCATCAACTAATCAGACTTGCACTAGATAAAAGGCCAATGTCAGGCCAACAATAGTATTTTAGAATGGACAAATAATTTATTTTCTTCTAAATGTTTGTACATAATGTATATTTTTCCTTTTTGGTGCTTGTTGGATGTGAATGGTTTTTATCTTTATGTTCTATTTGTTGGACGCAATTAAGATGAATAATGAGTTACTAAATTCCTTTATTGAAAGAACGGTGTTCATCATTGTCTGTTTGTATTTGATCATATTTACTTGTTGTAAAGATGTTTCTATATGCTTGTATCAATTTTTTTACTTTTTCTCACCAAAAAGGACAAAGTTTTTCCCTTGGCGGCAGATTTCCTGACAAACTTCCCAGGTTCAGGATATTTTGTTTCAAAGATTTACAATCAAAATTGTTTAATGAGATCCATGAGGCATCACATCAGCTTCTATAGTTTCTGCTAGAATAATTTGCAATGATGAGTTTGGTTCTCGAGTAGTCAAATTCTTGGCTAATGTTTCTTTTCTTATGTTACTTTTATGCTGGTGGGTTCCGACTTTGCTGATGCTTGTTGATGCCTTCTTAATGTTCGGTCTTTGCTTCTATAGCTTCTATAGTTTCTAGAGTTGCTAACGTGCCCTTGCTGATGCCTCCTCAATGTAAGGCACCATAGCATTGACGCAAATTGTTTTGATCAAATCTGACCCTGTAGATGGATTCAGCATGGTCAATTACATAGGAATTGGCTAGTGGATAGCATTGTTTTGACAAAAAATCATGATATTTTAAATCAAGGAAATTAGGCATTTTATTAATAACCTGTTAATTTTTTATTCGACCTAAAATCGTGCACGCAGGTTGGATGGAAGCAGAATCAGCAGATTTCCGCATCCTTTTCATTATCTTGTTAAAAACTTGCTGTCACTCACAGCAGCCCTCTCTCTCTCTCTATCTTGTATACAAACATGAGAATTATTACTTTTGCTTAGTAACCAATGCTGAAGTTGATTCCACCTAGTTATTGGCATGAAAGGTCTTGCTGCAATTGCATAAATATGTTGTATTTTCCTATATGTCATTTCATTGAAAAAGTGAAAATATCAGAATAAATAATAAATGAAAATTAAATTTAAATACTATCAGAAACTTTTGATATTGTCTTAAGAGAAACTGCTTGTATTATATTTTCGGAAGTAGAACTCTCACCAATTCAACTGCAGGATCAATATTTGCATCCGTGATATAAATCAAAGAAGACATTTTTTTGTGTAATTGCACTTGTTTTGTTCTGTGTGCATTCCTTGTCCACATCGCAGGAGGAGCAAACACACACTCACACACATATATGCGCAATATGATCCGCAAATTTATTTATTTTTTGGTGAAACACACCTAAGAACCTAAAGTGCTATATATTTTCTAGAAAGTAAGTTATGAAGGGCCCTAACAAATGCGTTCCTCTCTCTCTCTCTCTCTCACACACACACACACACACACACACACGAGACTCTCTGTGTGTGTGTTCACTCGAGTACACTACTTGATACACTAACATCTTTTAGCAACAACCATCAATGGTTTGGCAGAAACCGAGGGGAAGGCACTGGCCATCACCGGCCTTTCAACCCTACTGCGTTTGGACGAATCTTGCAATGTAGTGCCCTAAACCTGACTCGTTCAACTCCATGTAAAAACATTATTGTCAGTTGTGCTACAACAAGCTGCCTTAAAAGTGCATTAGTCATGATCATCGTTACCGGAAGCTTCTTGCTACATGGGGAAGGTCGCTTTGAAAGAGGAAAACTCTTCGCTTCCGAGAAAAAATGAAATACTTTGAAAAACTCGCTTCCAGAAACTCGATTTCCTTTAGTTGGAAGCTCCCTTCCTCAATCAATTCCCTTTTGTTTCTTCTTGTCACTTTTCATTTACTTCTCTCTAGCTAGCTTTTTGAGTTTTTCATGTTAAAAAATAATAATTTATTTATAACAAACTTAGGTATTGGTTTATATGATTTTATATTTATATTCATGTCATTTTTTTTAACTCCGCCTGTGTATAATTGTTTAGTTATCCACTGCCGGTCCCAAGCCCGAATAAAGGAGGAGGGTTGCGGTAGGCCTGTGACAGCCAGCATAAAAACTTAGTCATACCCTATGAATATGAACCAATATGAGAATTTCGTTGGGGTGTTCCCTACTGAGCAACGCACTGTACTCTATAGGCCCGAAGGCAGTGATAAATGGGCAAGGGTTGCTAGGTCGTCGCCCGGAAGCGACGCGTCACACCGGCGCCCGGGTGTGGTGTCAAATAGGCAAGGGTTCCCTCACTTTGTTGGACGGGTGGGGGTAAAGAAGTTAGTCCAAGACCATAAAATTAGGTTAACCACTTGGAACATAGGATCTTTAACTGGTAAGTTGGTAGAGTTAGTAGATGTTATGTGTAGGAGAAAGATTGATATTTTATGTTTACGAGAGACCAAATAGGTAGGTGAGAAAGCAAAAGTGATAGAACCTTGGGGATATAAGATTTGGTATACAGGAATAAATAGGAATAGGAATGGAGTAGGGATTGTTATGAGTCGTGAGTTTATAGATAATGTAGTTGAGGTCCGTAGGAAGGGTGATAGGATTTTACTTATTAAATTAGCATTAGGTTCAGAGATTATTAATATTATTATTGTTTATGCACCTCAAGTAGGTTTAGATGATTCCATTAAGCGTCAATTTTGGGAAGATTTAGATGGAGTAGTACAAGGGATATCTTATGGAGAACGGCTTTTCATCGACGGTGACCTTAATGGGCATGTGGGCATTAGTAAGGATGGATTTGAGAGTACCCATGGAGGCTATGGTATAGGAGAAAGAAACGAAAGTGGAGAAAGGATTTTAGATTTTGGTTTGTCCTATGATATGATCTTAGCAAACACTTGGTTTAGGAAGAGAGAGTCTCACCTAGTAACATTTAAAAGTGGGGTTAATACGAGTCAGATAGATTTTTTCCTACTTAAAAAGAGAGATAGGGGTTGTTGCATCGATTGTAAGGTTATACCGGGAGGAAGTGTAGCTACACAACATAGAGTCTTAATTTTAGATCTTAGAATTAGACAATGCCACAAAAGGGATAGACATAGGATAGATCCTAGAATTAAGTGGTGGGCACTGAAAGGAGCTAAACAAGAAATGTTTGTAGAGAAGGTAGTTAAGGAAGCTGATTGGTGTCTCGAGGAAGATTCAGAATCAATGTGGAATAAGATAGCGGGTGGCATGAGAAGGGTGGCTAAAGAGATACATCGTGGTGGAATGAGGATGTCAAATTAGCTATTAAGGTTAAAAGAGAGTGTTATAGAAATCTAAGTAAGAGTCGTGATAATAAGAATTTGAAGAAGTATATGATAGCAAAGAAGGAAGCTAAAAAAGTAGTTCGGAACACGAGGCATAAGGTATATAAGGAGGTTTATGACAAGTTGGATACCAAAGAGGGCGAGAAGGATATTTATAGGCTTGCAAAGATGAGAGATAGGAAATCGAGGGATCTGGGTATGGTTAAATGTATCAAAGATGAAACGCAAAGGGTTTTAGTCAAAGATGAGGACATTAAGGAGAGATGAAAAGATTATTTTGATAAGCTATTTAATGAAAGTCATGCTCAAGATCTTGGAGACTTGTCTATTCCTTTTCATGAGATGAATCGTGACTTCATGCGCAAGACTCAAAAGAAAGAAATTGCAGAGGCTTTGAAGAAAATGAAATCAAGAAGGGCAGTTGGCCCAGATGGTATACCTATCGAGGCTTGAAAATGCTTGGGAGAGAAAGGTTTAGAATGGTTGACAAATCTTTTTAACAAGATTTGGCGGACAAATAAGATGCCTAATGAGTAGAGAAAGAGTACTTTGGTGCCTCTATATAAGAATAAGGGTGATATACAAGATTGCACAAACTATCGTGGTATAAAACTCATGAGTCATACTATGAAACTTTGGGAGAGGGTGATTGAGTCTAGGTTGAGGAAGATTGTCATGATATCGGAGAATCAATTTGGTTTTATGCCTGGAAGATCAACTATGGAAGCTATACATCTTCTTAGACAACTTATTGAGAGAAATAGAGAGAGGAACAAAGATTTGCATATGGTTTTTATTGATTTGGAGAAGGCATACGATAGAGTACCTAGGGACGTTCTCTGGTGGACAATGATGAAGAAAGGTGTTTCTCTCAAGTACATTAGTATAATTAAGGATATGTATGAAGGAGTAGTAACCAATGTTCGCACTTGTGGAGGGGTGACAACCAATTTTTCTATAACGGTTGAGTTACATCAAGGATCTGCTTTAAGCCCTTTCCTATTTGCTATAGTGATGGATGAGCTTACGAGATCAATTCAAGAAAATGTGTCGTGGTGTATGTTGTTTGCTGATGATATTGTTTTGATTGATGAGTCTAGAGCTGGGGTTAATGCTAAGTTAGAATTATGGAGACAGACATTGGAAGCAAGAGGTTTTAAGTTTAGTAAGAGTAAGACAGAATGGAGAAATTGATGGAGATGTAAATCATAGGATAAAGGTTGGGTGGATGAAATGGAAAAGTGCAAATGGAGTATTGTGCGATCATAGAATGCTATTGCGGTTGAAGGGAAAGTTTTATAGGACGACTATTAGGCCCGCTTTACTATATGGTACGGAATGTTGGGCTGCCAAGAGACATCATATTCAAAAAATGAGTGTAGCTGAGATGTGTATGCTGAGATGGATGTGTGGAAATACAATAAAAGATAAGATTCGGAACAAGGAGATACGTAAGAAGGTAGGCGCTGCACCCATTGAAAATAAGATGAGAGAGAATCGTTTACGGTGGCTTGAACATATTCGGCGAAGGCCTAATGATGCTCCAGTTAGAAGGATGAAGAAATGGGAAAATATATTAGTTAAAAGAGGTCGGGGTAGGCCTAGGAAGACATGGATGAAGGTGATAGGAAAGGATATGAATGCTTTGAACCTCACCGAGGACATGACATTGGATAGAAATGATTGGAGGAGAAGGATTCATGTGGAAGACCCAGAATGATTTTCTTTTTTGGTTCATATCGCCAACCCCAATTGTTTTGGGATGAAAGCGTAGTTGTTGTTGTTGTATTCATGTCATTTTTTTTTTAATTTGCTTTTCCCATGCTTTAATAGTGCTTTTTATATGTTTTCTTTTCATTTTTCATGTGCTTACATAATCAGTTGTGCAACCGTATCACTTTCTGCTCCATACATATAAATATGAGTAATGGGTCCTAAACTGCCTTCTCAATAGGTTTTTTTGGGCTTTTTCATTTTATTTTTAAATTCTCACCGTACAGATGTGATATTTTATAGAGATCAGCTCTTGAAGATTCCAACACATGGGTGGGTTTTTATAAAGTTCAAAAAATCAACGGTACAAAGTCTTTGTGAAATTTTGAAGCTCTGAACATCATTTTTTTCATAGAAAACACATGATCATGAGTGGATCTTTAGTAAATCAACCATGTCCAACACATTTATAGGGCCGAAACCTCATAAAAAGCACCAGAGGAGTGGAAAAACCCATTTAGCAGGCAGTTTAGCATCAAATGGGTTTAGCATGAACCCATAATATATATATATATATATATATATATATATATATATATATATATATATATATATATATATGGTATGAACCACTATTATTAAAAACTCTAAAAAGTAAAAATAATAAAATATTGACTGTCCATGTGATAAGTGTGTCACATGGTGGATCACTATAGGCACATGGTGTGTCCCCATGACATAGTCAAAAAGTTGACAAAAATAACAAACAAAAAACAAAAGACAAAGGCGTGTCACTCCACGGAACTTGCATGTGTTGGCCATGTTTTTACCGAATCTACGTGTTCAGATCCTAATTTAATCTTAGACCATCGGATCCATTCAGATTAGGATCAGGTGAGATCCAGCCTGTATCTGATCCTTTTGCAGCCCTAATGGAATACCAGTGAGATTTTATGTGAAGCAGGTAAGCGAACAGATTGGATACAATGTCTGATTCGGATCCGGCATATTTTTTTCAGATTCAGATCCTTCAAGTAAGATCCGAATGTGCATCAGGATCGGACTCAGATTCACTTAATCGGATCTTTTTTGGATTTGGGTCAGATTGGGAGTAGTGTTTTCGACAGATCTAATTTGGATCCTGATCAAAATCCAATCAAATTGCATTTTTTTTCATGTGAAGGGCAAAAGATGATATTATGAGAGTGAATTGAATAGCTTGGAGTTAATTAACATTACACCCTTTGTCTTACATTCATTATGTGCATCTGACCATCTCATTTAAGACTCCGTCCATTGCCAGCAACCACATTGTTTGAATCTGATACTCTCTATCATGTTCACTGAATGTGGTCCATGTCAAATATAATAAAATATTGACTGTGTTTCCACATGTTGTGTGTCCAAATAACAAAGTGACAAAAAAAAAGGCAAAGTTATATCACTCCACGAAAATTACCAGTGATGGTAGGGATGGCAGTGGGGCGGGGCGGGGCGGGGCGGGGCACAAGGTCTCCACCCCCGCCCCGCCTCAAGATTTTATCCTCCACCCCGGCCTCCATCCCCGGCGGGGATGGATTTTATCCTCCACCCCCGCCTTCATCCCCGTTTCATGTCCTCCATCCCCGATTCAAACGGGGATGAGGCGGGGATATTGCGGGGAAAAGTGGTGGGGTGGGGATCGTGGCGGGGACGGGGCGGGGAAAAGTGCACGTCCATCCCCGCCTCCACCCCCGAACGGGGATGGATTTTAACCTTCGTCCCCGCCTCCATCCCCGTTTCATACCCTTCATCCCCTGTCCAAACGGGGCGAGGCGCGGCGGGCCCCCGCTTTCCCCCGGTCCACTGCCATCCCTAAGTGTTGGGTTTGTTTTTTACCGAATCCACATATAGTTCAGATCCTGATTCAATCTTAGACCATCGGATCCTTTCAGATTCAGATCAGGTGAGATCCAGCCTGTATCTGATCCGTTTGCAGACCTAATGGAATAGCAGTGAGATTTTGTGTGAAGTAGGTGGGCAAACAGATTGGATACAGTGGGATATCCGATCCGGAACCGGCCCATTATTTTCAGATTCAGATACTTCAAGTAAGATCCGAATGTGCATTGGGATCGGACCCGGATTCACTGATGGGATCATCTTTGGATTGGGATGATATTTTGAAGTGTTTTCGACAGATCTAAGTTGGATCCAGATCAAAATCCAATCTAATTGCATTTTTTTGCATGTGAAGTCCAAAAGATGAATTGAATAATGGCTTGGAGGTGATTAACATTACACCCTTTCTCTTATATTCATTATGTGCATCTGACGCCTCGCACAAGATTCCATCCATTTGTGGCCACACACATTGTCTGCATGTTTTCGTTTTTTTTTTATGACGCACACATTGTTTTGCATGTTATACTCTCCATTATTGATGTCCCATGTGTTTTCATGTTCATTCAAGGGGTCGGGTTTGGTTCGGACCTAGGTGAGACCAAACTCAAATCTGATTTGAAATGATGGTACCAGGTCTGGAATCGGGTTCAATCAGACCCATCATAAGAGAAACCATACCCGGACCTATAAGGATTACGTGAACCAGACCCGGATCATACCCAATAAAATAATATTTTTTATCTTTTTTACATTGAAAATTTGTGGATCTTAGACTCGGGTCTGGTATGAAATTTCACAAACCATACCCGGCTTCATATAATAAAATATTGACTTTGCATGTTGTGTGTCCAAATAACATATGCAAAACCCTGACAAAAAATAGAAAATAAAAAAGGCAAAGCCATATCACTCCACGGAACTTCCATGTGTTGAGCAAGTTTTTACCGAATCCACATATAGTTCAGATCCCGATTCAACCTTAGACCATCGGATCCTTTCGTATTCAGTTCAGGTGAGATTACCTGATCCATTTGTAGCCCTAATGGAATACAAGTGAGATCTTGTGTGAAACAGGTACACAAAAATATTGGATACAGTGAGATGTCCGATTCGAATCCAGCATACCATTTTCAGATTCAGTTCCTTCAAGTAAGATCTGAATGTGCATCAGGATTGGACTCTGATCCACTTAATCGGATTTTTTTTGGATTTGGATCAAATTTAGAATAGTGTTTTCCACAGATCTAATTTGGATCCCGATCAAAATCCAATCAAATTGCATTCTTTGCATGTGAAGTGCAAAAGATATTATGAGAGTCAATTAAATAGCTTGGAGGTAATCAACATTAAACTCTGTCTTACATTCATTATGGTTTTTGACCATCTCATTTAAGATTCCATCCATTGCCAGCTCACACATTGTTTTCATGATATACTCTCTATCATGTTTACCTAACGTGGTCCATGTTAAATACAATAAAATATTTTGTGCATATCATAAGCGTGCCACATGTTGTGCGTTCAATCACATGGGGACAAAAAGAAAAAAAAAAAAGGCATGTTTTTACCTAATCAACATCAAGGTTGTTAAATGCGATGAGGCGAAGCCAGGCGTTGAGCCTGCGCTTCGCCTCTGAGGCTTACGCCTGAGGCGTACGCCTCTCACAACTGGAATGGAAGTGAAGCGGTGGGAGGGGAGGCAGTAACAGAAGGACCACCCGCCCAGCTGGTACGGAAGCGAGGGATATGCCGGTTGTCCGATGGTCGGAGAAGACTGAGCAGCAGCTGCAGCACAGCAACTCCGGTGGTCGGTGGTAACAACTGGTCGGAGGTTGATGAGGGGCGCATCACAGCAACGCCTCAGTACCTTGAGCGTGCGCCTCGCCTCTGAGGCGTACGCTTCAGGTACTAAGGCGTACGCCTCTCACAACACTGATCAACATATAGTTTGGATCCTGATTCAATCTTAGACCATCGGATCCTTTCAAATTTGGAGCCTATATCTGATCCGATTGTAGCTCTAATGGAATACAAGTGAGTTTTTGTGCCAAGCATGTACGCAAACAGATTGGATACTGTGAGATATCCAATTCGGACCCGGCATATTATTTTTCGATTTAGATCCTTCAAGTTATGACTGGAATTGGATTCACTTAATCATATCATTTTTGGAATTGGATCATATTTAGAGCAGTGTTTTTGATAGGTCTAATTTGGATCCAGATAAAAATCCAATCAAATTGCACTTTTTGCATGTAAAGTGCAAAAGATGATATTATGAGAGTGAATTGAATAGTTTGGAGGTAACATTACACCCTTTTGTCTTACATTCATTAAGTCACACATGGCTTGCATGATATACTCTTATCATGTTCATAGAACCTTGCTGTTAGAATTATCAGGGTAGCTCTCGAATGTAATATTTTGTTGTAAAATATTAGTGTCACAGGCCTATTTCCTTCAATGGGTCAGCGCGGCGCGACGGTCCTTCCTCACCGCCGCAAGCCTACTCGTCAGCTCGCTTGTCGGTCGCGGAAGCTTGTAATCAGAGTGCAAGAGAGCAAGAGAGAGAATAGAGGAAGAGAAGTTGCAATCACAAGAAGCAATCACAATGAGGGTGAACAAAAGAAAGCTCAACACATTTACTTCATTCACAATTTTGCCCGCAGGCTATTACAGTTCAAGTATACGGACTGCCCCTTCGAGGTATTGATTCACCTGAACCGGGCAGCTTACATCAGACTCAACAAAAGCAAAACAGACTCTAAGCGCGATTGTACACTGTAAGTCGCAAGGAAACATGCTCCCCCCTTCAAATCATGCGTCGTCCTCGGCGCCATCTGTATCGTGGTAAGCCTTGACTTCAGCCGAGTAGTGGTTGTTCATTCGAAATGCAGGCTCCCACGTTGGTTCCGTTGTTTCCTCCCACTGCACCAAGTATTTCTTCGCTTGTCCCAAGTAGTTGACCTTGTGGCAAAGGATCTGACTGAGTTGCTTCTCGGCCCGTTGTGTTGTCACCCTCTTCATGATGGGAGCGCGTTGCGGCACACTGCGTTCCGGGTCTCCATCATCTAGATGGAACTGCTTGAGGTTGCACACGTGGAACACCGGGTGCACCTTGAAGTCTGGGGGCAACTCCAGCTTGCCCACCTTCTTTGTGATGGTGAAGGGTCCCTCATACTTCCTGAGTAGTCCGCGGTGCCGCCCACGGAAGATGCCTGTGCGACCAGGATATAACTTCACCAACACTTGGTCCCCAACTTGGAACCCTGCGGGCCGACGGTGTTTGTCCGCCCACTTCTTCATTCTCTTTGCCGCTTTGTGTAAGAATGCCTTCGCTAACTCATTTTGCTCGTGCCAGTCGTGAACAAACTGATAGGCAAATGATGGCCTTCCCTTTTCCTGTGTGGCAAGAGTGTGCGGGGTCAGTGGCTGTTGCCCCGTGGCTATCTCGAATGAACTGTAGCCTAAAGACTCGCTCTTCTGCAGATTATGACAAAACTGTGTCACATCAAGGAGCTTCACCCAATTTTTCTGATTGGCACTAACAAAGTGCCTAAGGTACTGCTCCAGTATCCCGTTGATACGCTCTGTCTGCCCATCTGTCTGCGGATGGAAGCTTGTTGAAAACAGCAACTCAGAGCCAAGTAGCCAAAATACTTCACGCCAGAACTTGCCCGTGAAGCGAGCATCACGATCACTCACAATGCTCTTTGGTATGCCCCAATGCTTCACCACATGCTTTACGAACAACTCTGCAGGGCACTCCTTGGAAGCTGGGATGAATGTGGCATACTTTGAGAAACGATCCACCACAACCAAAATAGAACTGAGGCCCTCTACCTTTGGCAGACTAACAATAAAGTCCGTGGAGATGCTATCCCAAGGACGTTCTGGAATCGGTAGAGGCTCAAGGAGACCGACAGCCTTCTGGTTTGTCCCCTTATCTTGTTGGCAGATGAGGCATGTCCGCACATACCCCTCAACGTCGTCTCTCATCTGCGGCCAATAATAGCCGCGCTCAAGGAGTGCTAAGGTCCGCTCCTGACCAGGATGGTCGGCCCATAGTGTATCATGGCACTCCTTGAGTAGCTCTAGGCGAAGGCTTCCCCACCGTGGTACAAAGATGCGTCCCTCTTTTGTTACGAGGAGGCCATCCTGTAGC
Organism: Nuphar pumila; assembly: GCF_984573655.1. Lineage (NCBI taxonomy): Eukaryota > Viridiplantae > Streptophyta > Magnoliopsida > Nymphaeales > Nymphaeaceae > Nuphar > Nuphar pumila. Next base: position 132,103,753 of record NC_143251.1, read on the forward strand.
CAAAATCGCCGAGTCTTCCCTGCCTGCGCCAGAGAAACAAGGTGTTGTGCGGTCGGATCCTGTTGCGTACCCTCGAGGATGCGGCTCAGCAATGCACCCTCCAAATGCACTTCAGAAGACTCCGCACGCACAGCTGCCAGTTCAGCCCTACGGCTCAGGGCATCCACCACAACATTGGTCTTTCCAACCTTGTACTCCAAGGCAAAGTTGAACTCAGCCAAAAACATCTGCCATCGAGCTTGTTTAGGCGTCAACTTCTTTTGTGTCTGAAAATAGCTCGTGGCCACATTGTCCGTCTTGACGACGAACTCGGCATCCAAAAGGTAGTGCCGCCAGATCCTGAGGCAATACACAATAGCAGTCATCTCACGTCCGTGCACTGTGTAACGTCTCTCTGCATCCTTCAGCTTGCGACTCTCATATGCGATCGGATGACCATCTTGCATAATAACTCCGCCAATGGCAAAGTCTGAGGCATCAGTGTGGACTTCAAAGGGTCTCGAATGATCAGGCAGTCGCAACACATGCTCCCTCACTAAGGCTTTCTTCAAGCCATCGAAGGCATCTTGGCACGCTCCTGTCCAGAGCCATACCCGATTCTTCTTTAACAAATCTGTGAGGGGCATAACAATGAGGGAATAACCTTCGATGAAACACCGATAATAGTTTTTCAAACCGAGGAATGACCGCAATTCTGGCACTTTGCTTGGCGAAACCCATTCCTGGATGGCCCTTATCTTTTGCCCATCCATACGCAGCACACCACGCCCCACAACGTGGCCAAGGAAGCTAATCTCCTCCTGCCCAAAGAGACATTTCTCTCGTTTGACACAAAGGTCATTCTCCTTCAGCACCTAAAACACTGTTCGCAAGTGCCCGACATGTTCCTCATGTCGCTGCTATAGATCACGATATCATCCAGGCAGACTACCACAAACTTGTCTAAGTAAGGGTAGAAGATCTGGTTCATTAAAGTCGTGAACGTGGCTGGAGCATTTGTCAACTCGAATGGCATTACTAGAAATTCGTAAGCACCATAGCGGGTGACGCAAGTTGTTTTCGGCTCATCACCTTCGGCAATCCTCACCTGCCAGTAACCCGATCGCAGATCTAGCTTGGAAAAGATACGGGCACTGCCTAGCTGGTCGAACAAGTCTGCTATCAATGGCAATGGGTACTTGTTCTTCACCGTGACCTTGTTCAAGGCACGATAATCCACACATAACCGTTTAGAGCCATCATGTTTCATCTGGAAAAAGACCGGGGCACCAAATGGAGGTTTTGATGGACGAATAATGCCTGCATCCAACATCTCGTCTAGTTGCCTGCACAGCTCCTTCAGCTCAGCTGGCCCCATACGGTATGGAACCATTGCAGGAGGCTTCGCTCCCGGGGTCAACTCAATCTTGTGGTCGACCTCGCGTCTTGGCGGAAGACGCTTTAGCGATTCCGGGGGCATCACCACCTAAAACTCCTCTAATAGTGAGGCTAGGGTCGGCGACACTACTGCTTCTACCTTCCCTTCATCTGCACGCACTGCAACTAAGAATATATGCTCCCCATGCTTGACACCCTTCTTCAGTTGCATTGCCGATAACACAGAAGACTTGCCTTTCTGCGTAAGGCACTGCACTGTGTGTGACAGGTTTGACCCCATGATTGTCAACGTGTTAAACTTTGGCAGCATCATAACATTCTGGCTTCGCAGAAACTCCATACCCAGAATCACCTTGAAATCGTCCAGGGGCATCACAGAGAAGTTGACTTTGACGACCCAACTCCCCACTTGAGTAGCCACATCTCTTGCATCACCAAGGATGAGCTTGGCCTCAGAGTTTACTGTTTTGATAGTCCTCTGCTTTGGCCCAGTTTTCAAACCCAACCGCTCTGCCTCTTCCCGCGAGACAAAGTTGTGTGTGGCCCCTGAGCTACCATTGCTGAAGTAGACTTTCCATTCATAATGACTTCTACGTACATAAGTTCCTTACTGACCTGCATGTTCTTAGCTGCGCAACTTCTAGCTGCGTTAATCGATCGCATGACCCCCATCCTTGGTTGCATGGTCTCAATGTCACTGTATTCAGTATTGCTGCATTCTTCCCGTGCAGCATTGGCTTGCCCGTCGTCCTTTACAAGGCGCTTTGGGCACTGTCTGGCGATATGTCTATCGCTGCAGAACCAACATGTCACAACCGCACCCTTGTTGCTGTTGTTATGCTTTGTGAAGTTCTGTTTCTTTTCGGATTGATGGCGTGTCGACGCCTCACCTTTATCATTGCGTTGCTCATCCTTCTTGCCTCCGTGGTCAGGCTTCTTCCCAACTTTGGTTGATGGGGTAAAAGGCTTGCGCTGAGTGTCAACTAAGCGCTCAGCCGTCACATATGCATCTTCCAAAATATGGGGGTTGTTCCTTTCCACTTCAGACTGTGCCCATGGTTGAAGTCCCACAATGAACCAGTTGAGCATGTCGTCTTCTGGCATGTTAGGTATCTCCAGCATAAGCTTCTGGAACGTTCTGACATAGTCTTGCAACGAACCAGTGTGTTTGAGCTCACAAACCATCCGGTAAGCCTGTCTTTGCGCATTTCTTGGCATGAAGTAGTTGCGCAACTCTACTTTGAAGTCATCAAAGGTGTCTATCACACATTGACCCCTCTCCATGTCATTGCGCTTTCGCCTCCACCAAGCGATAGCATCCCCATCAAGTAAGGCCGCTGCAGCCTTGATCCTCAGATCTTCGAGGGTCATATTCTAGATATCCAAGTAGTCTTCTACTTGGAACAAGAAGTTCTCAATGCCTTGCTGTCGCGAGAACCATTGAATTTTGCGGGTCTAGGTACATCCATCTTTGATGATCTCTCACCATTTCTGCCATTTAGGGTCACCGTCCGCTGCAACATACGATTCTTCAACTCAAGATCGGTCACTGTAGTCGTCAATGAAGTGATCTGCCCCATTAGTAAGTTCACCTGCTCTTGCAGGCTCGCCACCACATCATTCAATCCATTGAATGATTCACATGCGCGTGAAATTGCTTCATCATGCGAAGTCACATCTTCCACCAGCTTGTTAACCGTTGCAGCCAACTCTTCTTGTCCCCGAGGTGAACCCATCTCCTCAGTTTCGGCAACTGTCTTGCCTTTGGTGTTGCGCAAGTGTTGATAAGGCGCCACGATGTCTTGCTCACAAATCGCAGCCTGTCGGCGTGTCTGTCGACACCGACTCCGAAGTCCCTTCCCCAGCACGAGAACGGGCTCTGGTACCACTTGTCACAGGCCTATTTTCTTCAATGGGCCAGCGCGGCGCGACGATCCTTCCTCACCGTCGCAAACCTACTCGTCAGCTCGCTTGCCGATCGCGGAAGCTTGTAATCAGAGTGCAAGAGAGCAAGAGAGAGAATAGAGGGAGAGAAGTTGCAATCACAAGAAGCAATCACAACGAGGGTGAACAAAAGAAAGCTCAACGCATTTACTTCATTCACAATTTTGCCCGCGGGCTATTACAGTTCAATTATACGGGCTGCCCCTTCGGAGTATTGATTCACCTGAACCGGGCAGCTTACATCAGACTCAACAAAAGCAAAACAGACTCTAAGCGCAACTGTACACTGTAAGTCGCAAGGGAACAATTAGAATTACTAAGGTAATTCCAGAATGCAAAGTTATGCTGTGAAATGTAACAAACCTCACCCCAATGAGGCTTTTAAGATGAGTCCCCCACCTAATGTGGTTGCAAAGATAAACCCATCTTTAGAGGGAAGTTGAGAGCAAATCAAGGGCAGTTGAAACTTGTACTCCTATTAATTCTCATATTCAATATGAATGAAAACGATTCTCTTCGTCCCCACTTTGTTCTTCACATTTTATGTTTTCCTCTCTCTTTACCATTTTGACATGGCATCTTCATATCCTCCTCTACTGCAAAGCAACGATCATATTCCTGCATCATCTAGCAACTCTTCACGTCACTCAATGGCATATTGCTTCTCTTTGAATGTCTCAATCATGGATCATAGATATAGGGTCTACCTCATTTTGTTTGTTACATGTCTTACCCTGAAAAAGCCATATGGGACGTCCAACCAAGTACCTCATATTGGGAACATTGTATTGTCTCCCAATTTGACATTAAAAAATATCATGTGTTCCCAATTTTCAATTTAATCTTATTTACGGGAGCAAGCTTGTCCAAGATTTAAAGTGTCATGTTATATTAAAAAAATATTCTTGCTTGTTTCGAGACCCTCTCTCGATGTAGACGTTTTGAGCAAGTAGACTTCAGGGATGGACTTTATATAATGGAGATGCACGATAATGATGTGGCTCTAAGAGCTTCTTTACCCTCTTATAAACTCTGGCACAATCATCTTGGACTTTTGTCCAGTCACAGTCACAGATTGCATACTTTATTTAAATTGAATAAATTTAATGATTGTCATATTGTTAATCATTACTCTATTTGTCATATTGTCAAACAATCTAGATTTCCATTTCGTACAAGCTTCATTTCTTGCCATGCCATTTTTCAATTATTTCATATTGATATATGGGGGTGGTTATCGAACTCTCTCCTTGTCTGGTGCTTATTATTTTTTTACCATAGTTGACAATTTTAGTAGAAGTACATGAATTTATTTGATGTGATATAAATAAAAAACTTATAGCCATTTTTTGAAATTTTGTATCCATGATTGAAAATCAATTCAAAAGTCGGGTTCAAAGCATATTTAATGATAATGGCACCAAATTCTTTTTCAATGATATGCAAACATATCTAAAAGAAAAAAGAATTGATCACCAACACAGTTGTGTTTCAACACCCCAATAAAATAGAGTTGTTGAGCATAAATATCATGATTTACTCAATATAGCGCAAGCTTTTAGATTCAAGCCAATTTACCCTTAAAATTTTGGGAAGAATGTATCCTAACTGCAACTTATTTGATCAATCATCTTCCTCCCATCCATTGTTTGATAAAACTTCACATGAAATTCTTTTTACCAAAACCTTGTACTATGATCACTTGAGAGTGTTTGGATGCCTATGTTATGCTTATAACATACATCATGTCCTTAAATTTGACTTTAGAGCCAAAAGATTTGTGTTTATAAGGTACTTGCATGGACAAATTGGATACAAAGTATATGACCTTGAAAACTATAATGTTTTTACTACCTCAGATGTAAAATTTTATGAAAATGAGTTTTTATTTCAAAATTTGAGCAAATCAAACAAAGACGTTGATATAATCCTGCCCTTACCAATTCTTGATTTATATGAACCCAACTTCCAAAATGGGGATCTAAACTCAATTTGCCAGTCAGCCAATACCAACCAAATCACAGATCCCAACCATACCCAAACCACAAATTCTACAGTCCCTGATCAAACTGAATCCCAAATCAAGCGCTCTACGAGCCATCGATCTCAACCCAATCATCTCAAGGATTATAAATGCTATGTTGTCGTCCCCATCTTCTAATTGGATACTGCAAGAGAAACTCGCCCAGGTACCCAATATCCTCTCTCTCAATATCTCAGTTATGACAATTTTTCTGTTTCTCATAAAGCCATCCTTGTAGCGATAACCCAAAACTCTGAACCACAAAACTTTGCTCAAGCCATGAATCACCAGCATTGGCAAGACGATATGACTGCGAAAATAAAGGCCTTAGAAGAAAACAACACTTGGACATTGACTAGATTATGACCAGGAAAATGCCTCATAGACTGCAAATGGATCTACAAGATTGAATTCGGATCTAACGGATCTATACAGCGATACAAGACTCATTTGGTAGCAAAAGGCTTCACACAACTTGAAGGAGTTGACTACCATGAAACATTTGGCTCAGTTGCAAAGCTTGTCACCATCTGTTGCTTACTCGTAATTATTGCAATTCAGAATTGATACCTTTTTGAAATTGATGTCAATAATGCCTTTCTACATGTGAACTTACACAAAGAAGCTTATATGAAATTGCCCCCAGGGTTCACTCGATAGGGGGAAAATTGTGTATGTTGATTGAATAAGTCGATCTATGGATTCAAATAATCCGCTTAAAATTGGTTTTTCAAGTTATCCTCTGCCTTAAAGGACATGGGAATGGTGCAGTCTAAGGCATGTTACTCTTTGTTTTCAAATATCACAAAAGAATGACGAATGTTCGTTCTCGTCTACGTAGATGATATTATTATTATTGTCAGGGATAACCTTAATCAAATACAGTTATTGAAAGATCACATCAATAACAAATTTTGTCTCAAAGACTTGGGTCATTTGAAATATTTTCTGAGAATCGAAGTTGCTCGATCCAAGAAAGGAATTTTTCTTTCACAACGAAAATATGTCGTGGATATCATTAATGACATGAGATATCATGGAGTCAAATCTGCAGATTTTTCAATGGAACAACACTTGAAACTCACCAATGAAGACAGAGAGGAACTTCATGATCCTAAACAATACGGATGCCTAATTGAAAGACTTATTTATCTCATAATTACGCGGCCGAACATAGTTTATGTTGTATATATTCTTAGCCAATTCATGGGCAGACCTTGTAAACCTCATCTGGAAGCAACTTTATGGTTATTGCGTTATCTCAAGGCAACTTTCGAGCAAGTCAAATAGTGAATTACAAGTATTTGGATATTGTGACTCAAATTGGGCAGCTTTCCCAATGACTAAGAGATCAACTTCGGGATACTGCATTATAATAGGACAAAGCCCAATATCATGGAAAACCAAGAAGCAGACAACATTATCCAGGTCCTCGACAAAATCAAAATATTGATCTATGGACGCAGCAAGCTGTGAGCTTATGTGGGTAAAATATTTGCTGAATGATTCGAGGATATATCACCTACAACCTATGATCTTATTATGTGATAATCAAGCAACCCTTCACATGGTTGCAAATCCTGTTTTTCACGAACATGCTAAACACATAGAAATCGACTATCATATCGTTCATGAAAAGATTCAAAGCGGATTGATTCAAACTAAATTTGTGGCTGCTACATTGCAATGTGCAGGTAGGCGTTGGAACGTGAGCAATTCATGCAATTGAAAAGCAAGTTGGGCATGATAGATGTTCACGCTCCAACTTGAGGGAGAGTGCTGGAATTACCACAATAATTCTAGAATGTAATATTTTGTTGTAAAATGTTAGAATTACTGAGGTAATTTCAGAATGCAAAGTGTAAAATGTAACAAACCTCATCCTAATGAGGTTTTTAAGATGAGTCTCCCACCTAATCTGGTTAAAAAGATAAGTCCACAATTAGAGGGAAGTCGGGAGCAAATCAAGAGCAGTTGAAACTTGTACTCCCTATTAATCCTCATATTCAATATACGTGAATGAAAATGATTCTCTTATTCCCCCACTTTGTTCTTCAAGTTTTATGTTTCTCTCTTTCTCTTGACAAACAAACGCTCACTAAAGGATAACGTTGCATAGTGAGGGCCAATCACATTTCACATCGTGTGCCACTCTACTTTTTTGGGCCCAATAATAAGATAGAGGTCAGTCTTGTACAGCGGCACATTTTTGGTGTGCAATGTGATCGCACTTGACATGCTCGCCCTCAATCAACCATCCTCGTCTATAAAAGCTGGGGACCCTTCCTTTATTCACTCATCAGACAATGGGTGACTTCAAGATTGCTCTTCTTCTCCTCTCTGTCATCATTTGCTTTTCCCTTGTTCCCCATTGCAATGGGGGCGAAGTTGGTATATCTCTCTCTCTCTCTCTCTCAACAAATCATGTAGATCACATAAGGTCGATTTTTAAAAAAAAAGTTATTTATATTCAATAGTTTTATACTTTCAATTTGTACCAAAGATTTACCCATGTATAGGGTAAATTTTCATCATATAATGTAAATATTTTTATATTTTTAAAATGGAAAAAATACTAATTAGGGTCTGGTATGAAATGTCAAAAATCAGAGCAGGCTCTGTATATCAGTCAAACCCTGTGGTCTGATTCAAATTCTTAATTGGGAGAGCGTATCAGGTCACAAACAACTATTCAGGGTATGTTGTCAGACCTACTGTTCATCCACAGGGTGATCCTCCTCCTAAACACAAGGTTTTGAGATTATTTTTTAGACATGCACTGCTCTGAAAAAATTTGTGGGGCGCATCTAAGATAAAAAGATCAGTCATAGTGTTTTGGAGCAAGGTTGTTAAATGCGATGAGGCGAAGCCAGGGGTTGAGCCTGTTATGAAGCGAGGCGTAAGCCTCGAGGCGTTGAAGCGTAAGCTTCATGATCAAAATAATAAAATATAGAATATTAATAAAAATATATAATATTAATAAAATAATAAAAATTTTAAATAAAAACTACTAATAAACCACAGTATAAAATAAATTGTGTCCTGCGAGAGGACTCTTCTTCTTCCCCTTTACTTATCATCCCAAACGACATCACCGCAACCATCCTCTCGAGGCTTCCCGTGAGTTCCCTCCTCAGATTCAGGCTGGTTTGCAGAGGTTGGTGCTCCCTAATCGACTCCAAAGACTTCGTGGAGACCCACCTCCTTCGGGCTAAGCAGAATCAGGAGCCCTCTTTTGTCATTGAAATGGACGAGGAACTCCGTTTCTTCGATACCAACAATCCCCTCTTCCGCGTGGAGAAGGAAACACTCTGGCAGCCCGTTTTGACGCCACCATCAAGCGAGATTTACGATGATTGCCCCTCCATCTTATCCTGGTGCGACGGCATCTGCTGTTTGGGGAGGGACCCCTCCCTCGTAACCCCATCAAGTCCCCAAATTTATCAGATCATCAACCCAGCCACGCGAAGGAGCATAAGGCTTCCGAAATCTGGACTGGCCCATCCGGAATTCTGCCAAATTGTTCACGACTCTGCCTCCGGCATGTATAAGTTGCTCTTCATCGAATCCATGGGCGCCCGTTTCAGGTGCGAGATCTTCGTCATTGGTGCCAATGTCTCGTGGCGAGAGCTCGACGGAGCGTATGGAGTGTATGATCCGTTCCGATCGTTGTTCGCGAGGCCTTCTGTTAATGGAGCTGTTCACTAGCAGAATGATCACCAAATAACTAGCACCAAACTGATGCGTACGCCTTAGAAGCGATGCGCGTTTCAACTTGAGGTGTGCGCTTCACATGAGTGAAGCATGCGTTTCAAGCCTGAAACGCTTCACTGCAACGCCTCAATACCTTGAGCATGCGCTTCGCCTCTGAGGCGTACGCTTCAGGTATTGAGGCGTACGCCTCTCACAACACTGTTTTGGAGGCCGTTCATCCTGTGGATGCACGGTACTAGAGAGAGCTTTGTTAGATTATCATCAGAGCTGTCTCTGACCTGATACACTTTTCTTAATTGGACCTCATTTTTTATTACAAACCCGGATCTTATTGGATCTAGTACCGGCTGGAAATGGGTCATATACAACACCTTGACACCCTTATTCACAACAGTGCTAAAAACGAGAGATGCCATCCTACTCTAACAATGTCAAACCAATATGATTTCGTCATTTTCGTGGCTTAAAACCGTTTATTCTACTGGCCATAATCAAACTTTTTGACTCTCACATACGGGTGTCAATGGCTCCGGATTGGTTTGAACCCAGGCGGAACCAGACCCAGGCCTCAATTGAGATGATGGTACTGGGTTTGGATCCAGATCCAATCAAACCAACCATACCCAGATCATATAAGGATTACATGAACCAGACCCGAACCATACCTGATAAAATAATAAATTTTTTATCTTTTTTATATTAATTTTTTGCGGATCTTAGTCAAAACTCGGTTCGGGCCTGGGTTTGGTATGATATTTCACAAACCATACCAAGCTCCATATATTAATCAGACCCTTCAGGTCCAACCCCGATTCTAATCGAACCTTTTCATTTATTATCAAACCTATAGGGTTTGTCAAACCTGACCCACTGACACCGCTAATCTCACCAATCTCACACATGCACTATCATTTTTTCATTTATTTTTGGGAGAATTTCATTTAGGTGTCAATTTTTTTGCCTAATTCTAAATATGGGCCACACTTTTCTGAAATTCAAAATATGAGCTAATTTTTTTTTTAAAACAATCAAATGGGGACCTCATGTCAACATCTATCATCTTATAGAAAACACAATTCTTTTTTGGTTTCTTGTATCGCCCGTTGAAAATTATAAAGTATTCATTAATCCTCATAAAAAGAGAAAAGTAAACAGTTTGAGCTCTTAATAATGAAGGTAACTGTTGTAATTTGGCTTGTGATGTAACCTGAGTTAAAGGACAATATTAGATGCTGGCCTTGTTTGGCAGTGATCAGAAACGTGTGGCCGGCCCATATTTGAAACTAAGGGCAAATGGTTAGCCCTAAAAAAAATTGTTTATTTTTTATATATGTTTCATGTTTATTTATGCCCTGTTTTTTAATTTGTAAACAGAAGAAGAAATAGAGTTTGATTACATAAAAGGGAGTCCTATAGGTCCAGAGAACTGGTGGAAGCTCGAGCCGAATGGTGCATGGGCCCTCTGTGGCTTTGGAGAGAGGCAGTCCCCCATTAATCTTCCTGAAACGAAACCTAGTTTTTCAAGGCCACTGTCTGCAAGATATAGACGAGCCCATGCTAATCTGAAAAACAAAGGTCATGATATTCAGGTACAAATTCATATAACTCTCTCTCTCTCTCCTCTCTCTCTCTCTCTCAAATCTGGTTGTCATGCCATCCGCAATTGCAATTTCAATATATATAGAGTAGGGCGTAGCTGCGCAATTCACAGGAGAGCAGATATAAACGGGACTTTTCTTAGCATCGACGCTCAATGGATTTTTTCTACAAAAAATCTCTAAAATTTCATAAAAACATGCAGACATGTCTTTAGCGGCGGTTCTAAAGCGCCGCTAAACATCTTTTTAAAAAAAGAAATGATTACCCCCCAGTGTGGTAATAACGGTTCTTCAAAAGCACTGTTAATTAGTTTTTGTGTCCTTTTGGTGTGCTGGCCCATCCATCACAGCTACTCTCTCTCTCTCTCTCTTTTGTCCACTTTGGTTTTTCTTGGGAAAACCTCAGGAAGATATCATCATACATGATACATAAAACACATAAATGACGTATAAATTACAAATAGTGTAAAAAGCAACACCAAACTATTTTTATGACCATGTTAAAAATGGAAAATATTTTGAAAGCGTCGTGTTATTTGGTATCATATCCACCTTTGAAAATATCGCTATATTTTCAAGGTTTTTTTTTTGCAAATTGGTTCCTTCCACATAGTCCATTTGCAAAATAGTCTCTGCCTCATGTCATTTTGCAAATCAGTCTACGTCTTTCTCACTGTTATTACAACCTAATCCTTCTGTCAACAGCTGTTAATTTGACCATGGTCAAACATTAACCATGGTTAACTAGTCACCAAAATGCCTTTCTTCAAATAGTCCCTACCCTATTCACATTTTACAAAATTGGTCTCCTTATAAAGGCAGGTGCATCAATTTGTCTGCTCTTTAACAGTTATGGTCAGGAAAGCTAACAGCTGTTAACGTGAACGACTAATTTGTAAGGGTTAATAAAAAGGCAGGACCAGTTTGCAAAATGACACAAGTCTTTATTTTGCAAATCAGTTAAAAGACGGACCAATTTGTGAAAACCCTATTTTGAATACAACACATGCACACACGCACTATTTTTCAGATTTGAGACTCTCTCTCTCTCTCTCTCTCTCTCTCTCTCTCTCTCTCTCTCTCTCTCTCTCTGATATACGCGCATAGATTATAACATGTGACTGCCATGATGCAGGTTGAATGGACAGAGCCTGCTGGCCATTTTCATATAGAAGGAACTCCATATTTGTTGGCTCAGTGTCATTGGCACTCGAGATCCGAGCATCGCCTACTCAACACAAAGTAGGGGGGGAGTGCTAATATTTTGTTCTGAACTTGAATTATTGAATGGATTCAAGCTCTGTTTGAGAGCCGTAGTTGGGAGAGGTGGTGGGGATGATAGAATATGATGCAAAAGGGGGTTACGTGAACGGGTAACCATAAGTCATGGGTTAGTGGGTATGCGTTAGAGACGTTTTAGAATCCACGATTGTGTTGTGGTTCTTAAACTTAAGGAGTAAGTTATGTAATTCATAAGTTATAAATGGGTCATGAGTAGTGGCTATTAATGAGGAAGTGACAGTTATAGGTTTACCTTTTTAGCTATAAATAAAGGTCTTGGAGGTTGTACGAGAGGTGTAATCTCTCACCTTTTGTTTTTACTTTGTGTTAAAGATTTTCAATATTTTACTCCATTGTTAAGTTAATATTTTATAGTGTTGCTGCATATATCTTTACTTTATTCCAACAAGTTTGGTATCAGAGCCCCAGGTTCGATTAAGCTGGGTGTGTTTGAGCATTGCGAAGATCATTGCCGAAGCTGGATCTTCAAGTTGGTTGGTAATTACGTGGTGTAATTCACGATGTCTAACGGTACAAATCTGAACTCTATAAATCTCTCACATGCCTTGGTACCCATTTTTAATGGAGAAAATTATGAAATTTGGAGTATTAAGATGAAGATGTTTTTCATTTCTCAAGATCTTTGGGATCTAGTTGAAAATAGTTTTGTAGAGACACAAAGCTCAAAAGCAACAGAAAAGGCAGCAAGTGAAGTAAAGGAGTTGCGTAAGAGAGATGCCAAGGCTCTTCTCGTTTTGCAGCAAGCCGTGACTGAAAGCATGGACTATTTTGAAGGAAGCCTATCATGGAGATAGTAAGGTAACTATTGTAAAACTTCAAACACTTCGTAGAGATTTTGAGACCCTGCTAATGAAAGAAAATGAGCCTGTGCAAGATTTCTTTTCTAGAATGTCCACTACTGTAAATCAAATGAGAACATTCAGAGAAATAATTGATGATAAAAAGGTAGCAGAAAAAATCCTACGAAGCATGCCACCAAAGTTTGATCATGTCGTCACAGCTATAGAGGAATCTAAGGACATGAATAATTATTCGATTAACGAATTAATGGGCTCTCTTTTGGCACATGAGACTAGATTGAATAGGTCAACCGAAAAAAGCATTGTACATGCATTTCAGACCAAGGTAGAAATTTTCAACAAGCAAACAAGTGGTGAATGTACCTTAGAGAATAAATATCCAGGAAGAGGAAGAGGTAGAGGAGGATATTGTGGTCGTGGTCGTGGTCGTGGAAGATTTGAAATGGGTCGGCACAATGGAAGCAATCAAAGGCCAAATTATAAAGACAAACAATGTCATTATTGCAAGAAGTATGGGCACGTGGAAGCAAGGTGTTGGGAGAAATAAAAAAAGCAGGTAAATGTTGCTGAAGAACAAGAACAAGGTAATCTTTTCCTTGCACAATTTGAAACCAAGGTTAATAATATGTGGTTTCTAGATAGTGGGTGTAGTAACCACATGACAGGTGAAAAAAGACTTTTTCACAATATTGATGAGTCCATGAGAATGAATGTTCGTCTTGGAAACAACAAAGAGGTACAAAGTGAAGGCAAGGAAACTATTGAAGTTGATGTTAAATCAGGTAATAAAAGAATGATTCATGATGTCTATTATATACCTGGTTTATCATACAATTTATTGAGTGTTGGACAATTAATTGAGAATGAGTATGCACTTAACTTTTATGATGGAATATGTGAAATTAGAAAAAGGAGAATGGACACTGAACCTCTTATAAGAGTCAAGATGGCACCTAATAGAATGTTCCCTCTTGAATTTACACATGTGAATGATGTTGCCTTAATTGGTAAAGAGGATGAGTCATCACATCTTTGGCATTTACGATATGGCCATTTACATTATAATGGGCTAAAAATACTAAGAACCAAAAACATAGTTTTGGGATTGCCTAGTATAACGTGTAATGATGGAATTTGTGAAGGGTGCATATATGGGAAGCAACATCGTTTATCATTTCCCATCGGAAAGGCGTGGAGAGCTAGAAAGCCTCTTGAGTTAGTTCATGCAGATCTTTGTGGTCCCATGAATACTCCATCCTTAAATAATAGTAGATATTTTTTATTGCTTACTGATGACTTTACTCGCATGAGTTGGGTGTTTTTTCTCTCTCAAAAATCAGAAGCATTTAAAAAATTTCAAGAGTTCAAGGCTTTTGCAGAAAAGGATAGTGAGCATGTCATAAAGTGTCTACGCACAGATAGAGGGGGAGAATTTTTGTCTAATGATTTTGAAGAGTTTTGCAAAAGGAATGGAATTCGCAGGCAGCTAACAGTAAGAAAAACACCAGAACAAAACGGTGTAGCTGAGCGGAAAAACCGTACAGTTGTAGAAATGGCAAGGAGCATGTTGACTGAAAAACAACTCCCGAATGAATTTTGGGTTGAAGCCGTGAACACAGCAGTATACTTACTCAATATATCTCCAACAAAAGTTGTGCGTAACATGACTTCATATGAGGCGTGGTGGCAGCGGAAGCCAAATGTAAGTAATTTAAGAATTTTTGGTTGTGTTGCTTATTCCTTGATCGATTATAGTGATCGTAGCAAGATGGATAAGAAAAGTGAAAATTGCATTTTTGTTGGTTATAGTGACACAACAAAGGGGTATCGATTATATAATCCAACATCTAAGAGTTTAATCATTCGTCGTGATGTTATTTTTGATGAATTAAGCTCTTGGACTTGGAATCAAGATGCAGATAAGTCAAAAATGGAGGTCATTCCCCTTGCATCTGATAAGACATTGGAAGCTTCAACAAGTATGTCTCAAAACAATGGTGATAATGAGGACATAGACTCACCACCTAAAAAGGTAAGATCCATAAAAGAGATTTATGAATCGTGTACTTTTGCCTTGTTGGTTGAAGAACCTATGTGCTACGAGGATGCTAGTGAGAAACAAGAATGGGTAAAATCCATGGAAGAAGAAATGGTAGCCATTCAGAAAAATGATACCTAGGAACTTGTAGATTTACCCACAGGTCAAAATGCTATTGGTGTGAAATGGGTTTACAAGGTTAAATATAATGCAGATAGGAGCGTGCAAAAATATAAAGCAAGGTTAGTCGTTAAGGGGTATGCTCAAGAATTTAGAGTAGATTTTTCAGAAACTTTTTCTCCTGTTGCATGTTTTGAAACTGTTAGAATTATTTTGGCATTAGCAGCTCATATGAAATGGTCAGTTTTTCAATTTGATGTAAAATCAGCATTTTTGAATGGGTTCTTGGAAGAAGAGGTATATGTTTGTCAGCCTCAAGGATTTATTGTTAAAGAGAAGGAAGAGAAGGTGTACAGGTTGAAAAAGGCGCTTTATGGCCTTAAACAGGCACCACGAGCCTGGTATGGGAGATTGGACTCATATCTAATGCAAAGAGGATTTCACAGAAGTGAGAGTGAGCACACTTTATATGTAAAAGGATCAGGTACTGACTTTCTTATTGTCTGCGTTTATGTAGATGACATAATTTATACAGGCTCGTCAAGTACACTTTTTGAAGAATTTAAAGAGGACATGATGCATGAATTTGAAATGTCAGATTTAGGGTTGTTACACTATTTTCTTGGACTTCAAGTTCAACAAAGTGTTGATGGTATTTTTATTTCTCAAGAAAAATATGCTTTAGACTTACTTGAGAAGTTTAACATGGTGTCATGCAAGCCGTGTTCCACTCCCATGAATACTAATGAGAAATTATCAGTACATGATGGTACTATGAAGGCTGATGAACGATTGTATAGAAGTTTGGTTGGAAGGCTAATGTATCTTACACAGACTCGTCCAGATATCGTATTTCATGTTGGCCTAATTTCAAGGTTTATGCAGTGTCCAACGATACATCAACTTGGAGCAGCAAAACGGATCCTTCGTTATATTCGAGCTACCACTAATTATGGGATTTGGTACAAATCAAATCCTGAGTTTAAATTAGCTGGCTTTACTGACAGTGATTGGGCTGGTTTTGTAGATGACATGAAAAGCACAAGTGGATTCATCTTTAATCTTGGATCAGGAGCCGTGTCATGGATGTCGAAGAAGCAAGCAACAGTGGCACTTTCATCTTCAGAAGCAGAGTATGTTGCTGCAAATGCAACTGTATGTCAAGCTATTTGGATAAGAAGAATTTTGGCGGACTTGCATCAAGAACAAGCGAATGCAACAGAACTCTATTGTGACAATCAAGCAACCATTGCCATGACAAAGAATCCTGTGTTCCATGGACGAACCAAGCATATTGAGTTACGTCATCATTTTATCAGACAAGCTGTTGCAGATGGAGCTGTAGCAATGAAATATTGCTCTACAAATGACCAAATTGCAGATGGATTTACAAAAGCACTTAGCTATTCAAAGTTTGTGAAATTCAGATCCACTTTAGGTGTATCGAGTTTTGCATCAAGGGGGAGTGATAAAATATGATGCAAAAGGGGGTTACGTGAATGGGTAACCATAAGTCATGGGTTAGTGGGTATGCGTTAGAGACGTTTTAGAATCCACGATTGTGTTGTGGTTCTTAAACTTAAGGAGTAAGTTATGTAATTCATAAGTTATAAATGGGTCATGAGTAGTGGCTATTAATGAGGAAGTGACAGTTATAGGTTTACCTTTTTAGCTATAAATAGAGGTCTTGGAGGTTGTACCAGAGGTGTAATCTCTCACCTTTTGTTTTTACTTTGTGTTAAAGATTTTCAATATTTTACTCCATTGTTAAGTTAATATTTTATAGTGTTGCTGCATATATCTTTACTTTATTCCAACATGGGATTCATCAAATTTCAAGTATCCCCATTGATTGGAGTCACCATTTTGAGAGGGGAGATGGGGATGGGAGCGAGTGGTGTTGGAAGGGGAGATGGTGTTAATAGATGGGTGGATTTCAAAAACGTCTTCACCATGATGTTGTTGCCAAATCCACCGATTTCATAGCGGCTTCCAAACAGAGCCTTATAGGGAGCAACATTTCTTCCTCGCTTTGTACTGATCTAGTGAATGCTGTTTTTTTTTTGTTCAGGTACGACTTGGAGCTGCACATGGTCCATAAGAGCGACGATGGAAAGATAGCAGTGATTGGAATTCTCTACAGAATTGACTCCCAACCTGATGCCTTCCTTGACAAGGTGATTTTGTTAAAAGTAATATTTCTTGCGTTGGTTTCTGTGGAAAGTTGGCAGGGATCTGCATACAAACAGTGCAACCAAAGCAGCATTATGCTTTCTGATTTTATAAGATGACCACCGAAAATGAAATTTTAACTCCCAGTCTGCTTGTGAGCTTGAAAGTAATGCAAGGCAGAAGCTGTCTTGTTTAAAGTTAATGTCAGCCTCCCACTTGATTTCCGCACTACACCCCCATTAAGTCCGATGGAGGGTGGTCAAACTTTGTTTCTGCTGTAATACTCATGGCTTTTCCTTAGTTCTTTATGCACGGTTTGATGTTACCCCCAATGATGGTGGATGCAGCAGGACACTAGGGGGCGTTTGCTTGTCACGGAATGGGGTGCTGCGGCAACCCCCTTTTGTGGATTCCACTTCCGTGGAAACAGAATCAGACACCCCCCACGGAACCGTTTATGCGGAAAAGGGTGTCCCATCGTATAAAACAACACATCCATCTATACAAATCCGCGATGCCATGTTTGTTTTGGCATTTTGGGCTTCGCAAAAACGCATGTGTTTTCGCTAAAAAACTAAATCTTCCGTGACAGGCAAACGCCCTCCTATAAAAGTTTAAAAGTGTGCAATCATGTTGCACCTGATCCTCACTCTAACGCAAACATGGCCAATACTCATGAGAGAGAGAGAGAGAGAGAGAGAGAGAGAGTATCCTCCTTTTATTTGGTTATTTCATTCTTGCAGTTGATCGATAAGATCCGGTACCTTGCACAACACCCAGATGAGAAATCAGTAGATGCAGGAATTGTTGATCCCAATGATGTAAGCATTGGGAGTGGGAATTACTATAGGTACGACGGCTCTCTTACTACCCCACCATGCAGTGAAGGTGTCATCTGGACCGTGATGCAGGAGGTAATTTCTGTTGTCTTCTCCCTCGTTTTTTTTGCGGGTTTGTGGGAGAATATACTTGCCCATATTTTTCTCCCACAAACCCTACTTTTACACGGAGTCCCTTGGAAAATGCACCCATTTCTGCAAGCCTCAAAATAGCCAGAACAAACATGGGCGGTGATTTTCTTCGCGATTCATTAATTTCCTTGGAAAGTTGCTCCACTCGGGATCTTCTTTGGCAACACTGAAACACACTCTAAATGAATTTGGTTGCTTATGGTGACAGGTGAGGAGTGTCGCTCCGTATCAAGTGGAGGCCTTAAGGCAAGCTGTTGATGTTGTGAGTGCCTCTTTTCCACATATTTCCTCATTCAGGTCTCACTTTGGAAATTAATAGAAACATAAGGTCGTTCCGGAAAAAGTGCCGTTCACCATTCCACCTGGCAGCACGAAAAATGAGACTTGATTTTAAAATGAAAATGGAATTCACGTTATCGTTTTCCTAATCCAGAAAATACTAAGTGGCTGTTTGGATCGTGTGACTATGTTGGTGGAATTGACCAATTTTTTTAAAGCCACCCAAACAGGAAACTTCAACTCCCTTGCGTTTACATCAGGGGCTGAAAGAAGAGCCCTCCCCATGTTGGGTGTGCTTGAGCTCCACTCCAGACACCCCCCTAGAGCCCGTTTGCATGCCACAGGAAAGGTCCGTTTTCCGCGGAAAAGTGGGCTTTTTTCACAGGTCGACAACTGATGTTTTGTTTTACAAAAGCCTCATGACCGGCTGTTATTTTCCATGTTTGTCCCCTCTTTACCACGGAAACAAAGCCCCATGAGACAGTGGGACTTTGTTTCCATAGTAACCCACTCTGGCTTGCAATGCAAGTCAGTTGGAGCTCCAACCCGGGTCTGATGCATATCCGAGCTGTATTATCCGATATAGGTAATATATATCCGAATCCAGCTAAATTCTGAACTAGTATGGTCGGGTATATTTAGAACCAGATCAGAATCAGATCCAATCTGATCCGTTTTTACCATTTTTCACATGATTTACCCATTTTTAATGGATCTAGCACGACAGGGACATGTATCATAAGCAGATATTAGACCTCCTGATCCAAATTCAGCACAGCTCTCACTCTTCAAAACTCAAAAGCCAAATACATTGTCGGATCATGCATGCCAGACCCATATCCCAACCACTGGAAATCCCCACCTTAGTGTACATGTGGCTGACATGCTCCTACAGAAACAGAGTTGCAATTGGTTCCGTGGATCCAATCAACTTTTTATGCTTGAACATAACAGAATGAAAAACTAAAGTTTAGTGAAACAAAAAAACAAGAGTTGTCAATATTTTACAGGTTAATAGAACCGTAGAGGCTTGTTTTTCAAACTCACTAGCTTGGTCATAAGGCGAGGTCTCCCAAATACTCACCCAAGTGTGGCTTTTGGTTTGTTTCTTGCAGGGGTTTGAGCACAATGCAAGGCCCATCCAACCCGCCAATGGCAGACCCATTCAGTTGTACAGCCAGTATCGCCATAACCCCCTTCAGATGGTTGATGATATTATACAGACTCTTTCCATGTAAAGGACTCACTATAATATCTCCTTGTGCTGCATCTTAAATAAGAACGAATAAAATGACTGTATTTTCCTATTAGCTCAAGATAAAAGTGTTGCACTGGTAATTCCTTGAGAAATCTATGACTACCAAACATCTCTCTCTCTCTCTCTCTCTCTCTCTCTCTCTCTCTCTCTCTCTCTTTTGCGTGATAGGGAATCTTTCCCTCAATAAAAAAAACAAATTTGTAAATGGCATGTATACCATAATACATTGCATGTCATTGAAAAAAGATATAACTGTCAATATTTTGCACAATGATGCGCTTCATCCATCTTTTACAAGTATACGTTAAGATTTTTTTTTAAAGGCAAGCTGGGGTTAGGCAGACCCGTACCAGTTATACAACTATACCATAAGGTTTTGAACCTGCAACGTCCCAACACAAGGTGACGTGCACTAGCTGCTCCTACCAGACAAGCGAAGCTATTGAGATCTGTAACTATGGGTTGAAATGAGCAGGCATTTGGATTTTATTCTGAGATCCATATCATGTTTCTAAAAGTATGGAATAACTATCAACCACATTTAAAATAACTTACATAATGTTATGATGTAATGATGCACTAGATGTTTTCGATCGCAAAGGCTGGAGTGTTGGGTTAATTACTTGCAGAAATATTTCTTATAACTAAGAAGAAAGCCTTTGGAAACATTTTACATGTTTAAATGTGTTTTCAGAGTCATAAAAAATCAACTGCTCAAATTGCACTAAAACTCATGAAACAAAATTCCAATTTCGTTGTTAAATGATTTTATCCAAAGCATAAATTCTAATGAATAAGCGATGATAAACACATCTACACGTTTGAATCAAGCAAAAACCTCCTATCATATTTTTTAGGAGTTCTTAAGAAGATTGGGACATAAAACTTTTTACCACTACTAATACCCACAAACGCCCAATTAATTGAATTACTCACATAAAAGAAAGATGCGAGTTTGAGTTTATTCTTTTTTTTTTTTTTGAAAAATACTTTTTACTTGAACAGAGTTGGGGAGTTCAAATAAGCAGGCTATTTGTCTGTTCGGGCTCCTGAGAAGCAATTTCGGGCTTGGCTCCAGCTCATGCTGGACCTCATATAAAGCGAAGCCAAGTTTCCACAAGGCATACCTGGCTTGTGTACCATCCCCTATCACCATCCAGCTGAGGGAAAGGAAACAGCTACCACAAAAGAAGGCAATATTTCTGACAGGTCCAATGATCAGACCAATACCTTGCAAGATACTCAGTCCAATCAATGGATGCGAGATTGGAGCGAAGATAGTGGGATGCATGGCATCCAGACATTCAACAAGGTACTCGGCGGAGCACTGGATTTGCTTTCAATATTTCAAGACCCGACATGATGAAATTCAATCCCTGATATAGATCACCAGGTCCACTGGTGATTCCAGCCAAGATCAAGTCTGGACCCAAACCGTTAGATGCATCCACCACAAGTGTCCATGTGCGCACAGGCGTGTAATGTGCATTTGCATACATGAGAGAGAGAGAGAGAGAGAGAGAGAGAGAGAGAGAGAGAGAAGCCTTATTAGGTGCAGATCAAAAACAAAGTTTAAAATTTTTCACAACAAAACAACCATTAACATCACACATTATTAGGTGCAGATCAAAAACAAAGTTTAAAATTTTTCACAACAAAACAACCATTAACATCACACAAGCATACAATTCAAACACAAAACCCCCCACACACAAGTATTCATCTATGCAATAAGGAAAGGCAGAACTGTGAACATGAAGGACTCATAGTTAAAGGTGGCCATGCCATTGCATGATGTATCCTTCTCCCTGAACTTCTCTGTCAGGCCCTGTGTTTTTTGTTCGAAAAAAAAAACAAAAAACAAAAAACATGAGCAAATAGCCTTTCAAATCCGCAAAAGAACGACCACAAAGAAAGTTGATAAGAAGTTGATCTTGTGCATGGCATTTGGTGGCAACAGAGTTACAACAACTCAGACCTTCTATAGCAATTTAGATGAATCTGACACTCAGATGCCCCTATTACCATAGATACTTGGGCAAGTTGCTTCAGATTCGAATGTGGTCAAGTGTTGAATCATAAATTCCATGTCAAGCACGAGATCTATATTGGTAAAACTCGCAATATCCGAGCTAAGGTTTTAAGGGTGCACCACA
The DNA here is from genome assembly GCF_984573655.1 of Nuphar pumila. Taxonomy (NCBI): domain Eukaryota; kingdom Viridiplantae; phylum Streptophyta; class Magnoliopsida; order Nymphaeales; family Nymphaeaceae; genus Nuphar; species Nuphar pumila. Next base: position 132,125,505 of record NC_143251.1, read on the forward strand.
AATATCAAAATGTCGCCTGTTTTGAAATTTGAAAATATCACATATTATCCCATTAACCGATAGAGAGATTGATGGAAGGATAACAATCAATACTCGAGTACCAGAAAAAAGCATACCCCCTCCCCCCAATACTAAAAGATTGTCGGCGATGAGATAAAAAAAGAAAAAAAATACAGTTCCATTTTATATTTTATATATACCTATATTAAAAAAAGTTCAATTTATTGCGACATTTTGCCTGCCGAGATTTTCCTGAGAATGATAGTTGTGACATTGGTTTCAGACCAAGCTACCAAGTCTGAAGGCAAGGCTCTCAAGTCAATATCAGTCTAAGACTAAGCAATATCTTGGTGAGGTAAATTTTCCAGATTTTGTTTGAATTTCAAACACATGTAAGTAAAAAGCAGGATAAAAAAAAAAGAAAAATAACTTTCACTGTGGTATAACAAGGTCGACAGAATCTATGAAACACTAAAAACAAAAAGGAAGAAGAGAAAATTAAAAGAATACATGTAATTGTTTGACATTTTTTGATATTTTCTGAAATTTTCTCACAGTAATTTGAATGACCGATGTTTTCAACATACTAGGAAAACCTCAGAAAAGAATCTTGATTTCTTTATACCTTGTGAAAATGTTATGATGTTTTCATAATATCAACGGTATATTTTAAAAAAAACAGTGATATTTGTGACCACCCTTTACACCATTCAGGTTGGTTGAGCCATCAGTGAAACCCATCAGAAATTCAACAACCAATCTTTCAGGAGGGATATAATTGTGAAATACAGAGCAGATCTAAGAAAACTTCTTACCTTCACAACGAGACTGCACCTGCATCAAACAAGAAGCAGAAATAAATAAAAAGAATCCAGAAAAGAGAAAATGAGTAGTGTACTTTTGGCCATTACATAAAGTATGACCATGTTCATGAACTCCTGTTTATAACAGTGTAAACAGGAAACTGTTCAAATTCACAAACTTGATCACCTTTCATTTGATGCCAAACATGCCCTGATAAAAGAGGGAAGAGGTTTACATACTCGATGAAATTGTCATAGTTGATCGCCCTGGTTTTGCCAGTTGGATCATACTTGGAGATCAGCAAATCCAGAACTACAGGTGATACAGAAAAGCCAAGGCTGAGAAGCGCATCACGCAGCTCGTTGGCATCAATCTTCCCGCTACGATCTCTATCGAATCTCTCGAAAATTGCCTGAGTTTCCAAAATAGATCGAGAAAAGGATGAAAGGAGAAAAAAAGTTAGAAGTGGAGGCCAACCAACTAGGGAGAAAGAAGAGCCTGAATTTAGCAACCCAGACTTCATAGTGTCTTGAGTTGGTATATAGCAGGCTGTGTTGGCAAATTGGATAAGCATGAACCAAGTCCCAAGTCACATCGATTCTCTTTAGGCCCATTTGTTTAGTTCCCATGAGGTGTGAAAAAACTGAGCCAGCAGGATCCTTTCCCACCTTGAGTGAAACAAACAACAAGGGAAGGGGATGAATTGGCAACTCTTCCTTTCCCCCACCCTCTTTTCCTGTCATTTAACAGTCACAGCTCCTCCCATGTGAAAACATTATTTCCCCTTCATGCTGGTGTCTGTGTGGACATCAAGCATGGGAAAGGTATCCTTTCCAATTCCCACCTCATGAGATTGAAACAAGGTGTGTTTGAATCAAATGGATCTGTGCGAATATCCGTGAACACTCCAATCAAGGACGGATCTGCCATGGGGATCATGCCAGATCTGACCTCCCCCAAATGAAGAACTGTCACAGATCTAAGATCATCAAAATAGCCTGCAACCAATGCAGAGGTTTTGCAAATGAGGTATCTCAGACCCTTGGTTCCAAGATTCCAGTGTCCTCTCAAAACACACTGATCTCTGGCCTGATAGGTGGAGGGGGGTTGGGTCAGTCTTGAGATTCGTGCATCTCAGATCCTAAGACCTAAGATGGGCTTGACTTCTGAGGCAATCAAACAGGACATTAAGAGAAAGCCTCTGCTAGTGCCATCCAAATTGTAGTAGACTTCGGGCCTCTTGAGAGACCAAGACTGACACAGATGACAAGGGTCCATGTTACTCACCCTCCAATTCTGAAGACTGTAAAACACAGATGTAAATTCTTTAGGTCCTGTTCAAGAGAAAAAGGAAATATGTCACAATTTTTTTTCTCACTCTGGCATTAACTAATGATATAAGAACCATACAGGAACAATCAACCCTGTTTCAGTAGAACAAACAGCAGAAACAACAGAAACTTGAAAATTAGGGAAAACCCGGTCATGAACCCTTGTGGGAGTTGAATGAAGGATAAGTTTTAAGATAGAATGGTACAGTGTAATTCTTACTCTAGACAATAATTCCCCATTGTTCTAACAAGATGCTTGATTAAAAGGATGATTGTAGACTAAAAAAAATCTCTTAAACGCCAAAGAGAACATTTTTGCCAACAATTATAATTTTATGAGGAATAACAGTAAATTAAATGCCTTTATTTCCCTCAAATAAACAAAAGGAAAAAATAGATAAGGTGATAAGTCTTATGAGATGTAAGCCAGATCAGTATCCCTTAAGTGGAACCAAGTGTGAGTGTCATGGGCAGAACATTTCATCATTTTCATGGTATTAGAGATGTTGCATCACAATCATCAAACAGTGTCAAAGCTTTAAGATCTCCTGCACTTCTTATACAGTGAGTATATAGGAAATGTATAGGACAGGTATAACCAAGAATCTGGATGGTGAATTGACATTCCTACCCCATTGAAAGAACATAAACAAGAACAATGAGTGACCAAACTTCAAACAGACCAACTGTCCTGCAAGCTGATTTTCTGCGTTTATGCCGAATCTACACTTGATTCGCTGATCCAGAACCTTGATGTTCCACTAAAGTGAATATTACATAAAAGAGCATCTATGATTTTAGTCAATTTCAAGTTCAACATGAATGCAATTCCAAACACACATGATTTTGAAATTCATTCCTTCACTTCCCCATGAATGCCCCCTAAATAACATCTCCTAGAGGTTTTTATTTAAACCATATAAGTGTTAAAATGGGCTGGAATCTTTTCAATTTCTAAAAAAGAATAGGATATGGGGTACTGCAGTGACTGCATACTACACATCATACGTTACTGGTGAAGATGCTATCAATAATGCAACAAACAAGTACATCTAATGTGATTACCCTATTACACAGGGATTACTCCAATCTGTCCCCCCTGTCATCCTCCCTATATAGCATTCTTGTGGAGAATTACACAAAAATAGTATCCCCTGTGTCCTGTCAATGCCCACGTGACATAGCCATGATATTTTATTGTGCATGGATTCTTTTTTTTTTTTTGATGAGCAAACCGAACAAAGAACAACAAAAAAGAAGAAAAAGAGCAACTTGAACCAATTATCCAAATCACTGTCATCAGAATCGATGTGAAACGACCTGAATCAGCCAATTAGAATCCATCAACATAATAAAATCAATTTGCTTCAGGCGGAACCAGGCCCATGTCAAAAGATTGGCCAATTCAAGCATGATTCAGCTCAATTCGATTCGATCTTGAATCGGCTAATTCTCTGAGTTATTTTAAAAATTGATTCAGGTCTGAAACTGATTCTTACAACATTGATCCAAATAACATCAATGTAGCATCTTAGCGCTTACTACTTTAACCAACAGTATACAACGCATATAACAAATAGTCAGGGAAATAGCAAGAACCAATTACCCAAATGACATCAATGTAATATCATAGGAGTTAGTACCCTAACCAACGCTATAGAACATACAAAACAAATAGTCAGGGAAAATGTATACAAGTTAGCTACTAAACGAATCATGACAATCAAATTAATTTCAGTTATATTCATCAAATTGGAACAGAAACGTCATTTTACACCTAAGGCAGTATTTGAAATGCATTAAGATAAAGTAATAACCTAAACGCTGGGCAGCATTTTTTAAAAAGAAGATAAGTTAGGCGGCTTTCTTAGTAAATTACTCATTTCTACTTAAACCAACCAATTCTTATCAAGTCATAGGATCTGCGCACCGCACTCCCCGCAGATATATAGTAAGAAAGGGAACAGTTTCAGGCCAAATCAATCAAAAGTCAAAACAAATGGCAGTCTAATCATAATTAATAAGATTGATGGAGTGACACCCGCACAGCACTACTCCATGGGGGCTGTGACTTATTCTTACAACTTGGCCAACATTGAAATTTTTTTTTATATATAACTAAGAACTTATGAAACTCCGCCTGTGTATAACTGTTTAGTTATACACTGCCGGTCCCAAGCCCGGATAAAGGAGGAGGGTTGCGGTAGGCCTGTGACAGCCAGCATAAAAACTTAGTCATACCCTATGAAAATGAACCAATATGAGAATTTCGTTGGGGCGTTCCCTACTGAGCGACGCGCTGTACTCTCTAGGCCCGGAGGCAGTGATAAATGGGCAAGGGTTGCTAGGTCGTCGCCCAGAAGCGACGCGTCACACCGGCGCCCCGGGTGTGGTGTCAAATAGGCAAGGGTTCCCTCACTTTGTTGGACGGATGGGGGTAAAGAAGTTAGTCCAAGACCATAAAATTATGGTTAGCCACTTGGAACATAGGGTCTTTAACTGGTAAGTTGGTAGAGTTAGTAGATGTTATGTGTAGGAGAAAGATTGATATTTTATGTCTACAAGAGACCAAATGGATAGGTGAGAAAGCAAAAGTGATAGAACCTTGGGGATATAAGATTTGGTATACAGGAATAAATAGGAATAGGAATGGAGTAGGGATTGTTATGAGTCATCAGTTTATAGATAATGTAGTTGAGGTCCGTAGGAAGGGTGATAGAATTTTACTTATTAAATTAGTATTAGGTACAGATATTATTAATATTATTAGTGTTTATGCACCTCAAGTAGGTTTAGATGAGTCCATTAAGCATCAATTTTGGGAAGATTTAGATGGAGTAGTTCAAGGGATATCTTATGGAGAAAAGCTTTTCATCGGCGGTGACCTTAATGGACATGTAAGCATTAGTAGGGATGGATTTGAGAGTATCCATGGAGGCTATGGTATAGGAGAAAGAAATGATAGTGGAGAAAGGATTTTAGATTTTTGTTTGTCCTATGATATGATCTTAGCAAACACTTGGTTTAGGAAGAGGGAGTCCACCTAGTAACATTTAAAAGTGGGGTTAATACGAGTCAGATAGATTTTTTCCTACTTAGAAAGAGAGATAGGGGTTGTTGCATCGATTGTAAGGTTATACCGGGAGAAAGTGTAGCTACACAACATAGAGTCTTAATTTTAGATCTTAGAATTAGACAATGCCGCAAAAGGGATAGACATAGGATAGATCCTAGAATTAAGTGGTGGGCACTGAAAGGAGCTAAACAAGGAATGTTTGTAGAGCAGGTAGTTAAGGAAGTTGATTGGTGTCTCGAGGAGGATTCAGAATCAATGTGGAATAAGATAGCGGGTGGCATGAGAAAAGTGGCTAAGGAGGTATTGGGTGAGTCTAAAGGCGGTGCACCACTAGGTAAGGATACATCATGGTGGAACGAGGATGTCAAATTAGCTATTAAGGTTAAAAGAGAATGTTATAGAAATCTAAGTAAGAGTCGTGATAATGAGAATTTGGAGAAGTATATGATAGCAAAGAAGGAAGCTAAAAAAGTAGTTCGAAACGCGAGGGCTAAGGTATATAAGGAGGTTTATGACAAGTTGGATACCAAAGAAGGCGAGAAGGATATTTATAGGCTTGCAAAGATGAGAGATAGGAAATCGAGGGATTTGGGTATGGTTAGATGTATCAAAGATGAAACGCAAAGGGTTTTAGTCAAAGATGAGGAGATTAAGGAGAGATGGAAAGATTATTTTGATAAGCTATTTAATGATAGTTATGCTCAAGATCTTGGAGACTTCTCCATTCCTTTTTATGAGATGAATCGTGACTTCATGCGCAAGATTCAAAAGAAAGAAATTGCAGAGGCTTTGAAGAAAATGAAATCAAGAAGGGCAGTTGGCCCAGATGGTATACCTATCGAGGCTTGGAAATGCTTGGGCAAGAAAGCTTTAGAATGGTTGACAAATCTTTTTAACTTGATTTGGCGAACAAATAAGATGCCTAATGAGTGGAGGAAGAGTACTTTGGTGCCTTTATATAAGAACAAGGGTGATATACAAGATTGCACAAACTATCGTGGTATAAAACTCATGAGTCATACTATGAAACTTTGGGAGAGGGTGATTGAGTCTAGGTTGAGGAAGGTTGTCATGATATCGGAGAATCAATTTGGTTTTATGCCTGGAAGATCAACTATGGAAGCTATACATCTTAGACAACTTATTGAAAGATATAGAGAGAGGAACAAAGATTTGCATATGATTTTTATTGATTTAGAGAAGGCATACGATAGAGTACCTAGGGACGTTCTCTGGTGGACAATGATGAAGAAAGGTGTTTCTCTCAAGTATATTAGTATAATTAAAGATATGTATGTAGGAGTAGTAACCAATGTCCGCACTTGTGGAGGGGTGACAACCAATTTTCCGATAACGGTTGGGTTACATCAAGGATCTGCTTTAAGCCCTTTCCTATTTGCGATAGTGATGGATGAGCTTACGAGATCAATTCAAGAAAATGTACCGTGGTGTATGTTGTTTGCTGATGATATTATTTTGATTGATGAGTCTAGAGCTGGGGTTAATGCTAAGTTAGAATTATGGAGACAGACATTGAAAGCTAGAGGTTTTAAGTTGAGTAAGAGTAAGACTGAATATATGGAATGTCGGTTTAGTAAGCAACGAAGTAGTGATGGGAGTGTAGTGAAGCTTGGTGAGCAAGAAATACCGGTGAATGATTATTTTAAATATTTGGGATCCATCATTCAAAAGTATGGAGAAATTGATGGAGATGTAAATCATAGGATAAAGGTTGGGTGGATGAAATGGAAAAGTGCAACTGGAGTGTTGTGCGATCGTAGAATGCCATTGCGGTTGAAGGGAAAGTTTTATAGGACGACTATTAGACCCGCTTTACTATATGGTACGGAATGTTGGGCTGCCAAGAGACATCATATTCAAAAAATGAGTGTAGCTGAGATGCGAATGCTTAGATGGATGTGTGGAAATACAATAAAAGATAAGATTCGGAACGAGGAGATACGTAAGAAGGTAGGTGTTGCACCCATTGAAAATAAGATGCGAGAGAATCGTTTACGGTGGTTTGGACATATTCGGCGAAGGCCTAATGATGCTCCAGTTAGAAGGTTGGAGAAATGGGAAAATATATTAGTTAAAAGAGGTCGGGGTAGGCCTTGGAAGACTTGGATGGAGATGATAGGAAAGGATATGAATGCTTTGAACCTCACCGAGGACATGGCATTGGATAGAAATGATTGGAGGAAAAGGATTCATGTGGAAGACCCAAAATGAATTTCTTTTTTGGTTCATATCGCTGACCCCAATTGTTTTGGGATGAAGGCGTAGTTGTTGTTGTTATAACTAAGAACTTATGAGGCTCATTTCTCGTTCTGCTCCCATAGGTAGGGATGGCAATAGGGTCGGGTAGGCGGGTTGGAATACTTCAACACGAACACGACCTGTTTATTAAGCAGGTCGGATGTGGCAAACACGAACACGACCCATTTATTAAACGGGTAACCCGACACGACATGGTTAACCCATTTAATAAACGGGTCAGGTTGACACGATTACACGACACGGCGACCCATTTATTAAACGGGTCAACCCGATAACATAGACACGATAACCGCCCAGGCGCACACCACTACTGGAGAGGAGAGGTCTCGCACTCTCGGCTGCTGCTGGGTAGGAAGGAGTTAGGTGGGTGACTAAAGTGTAAAGTTAGGAGTTAGGGTTATATATATATATATATATATATATATATATATATATATATATATATATATATATATATATATATATATATATATATATATATAAATAAACGGGTTGCGGGTTGCGGGTTGACGAGTTCGTGTAAACGGGTTGACCCGCCCGTTTGTTAAACGGGTCAAACGGGTTGACACGACTCGTTTAATAAATGGGTTAGGTGGGTCAACCCGTTTAAGCCAAACCCTAACCCGGCTAAGAAGCGGGTTGGGGGGTCGGGTCAGATTTTACCACCCCTACCCATAAGCTTTTAAGTGTGCTTTTAAGTGTTTTATGACAGATCTGTAGTGGGAATCGATTTTATATATAAAAGCCCATGTTGCCACACTATGAGAGACAATGCAATCATCGGAGGGGAAATGATATTTCTGACCAATACGTGAATTGAAAAAGCAAGTCTTGACAGCTGTTTGCTGCCACTTGTAATATGTCAGAAAGACTCTAAAGTCTCCTCACAGACTCACGAGAGCAGATCAGGTGATCTGCCCAAGAAAGTGATTTGACATCTTCACCGCCCATTGCTTCATCGACAAACTTCATGGTCCTGGTCCTTGTGCACATTATGAACGGTGAGGATGCCAAAATCAAAATCACTTTTCTAAAAGTGATTTGGCAGATCACTTGATCTGCTCTCCAGACTCACAGCCCCTAGTTTTCTACAACATGGTGGAGGGGACTTGACTCTTGGCTCCTCTTACAGGTCAACCAGCAAATTACAATCCAAAAACACAGCTCGCAGTAACATATTGCCACGTTTATTCGGTAGAAACTACTCCACTCTAACGCAAGTGGTTGAAAACCGAGTTGCCGGAGAAGGATTTTTGCCTAAAGGACTAGGCAAAACTCAAGTTAAAAGAGATGATGCAGACCAAGTTCCGGGCGGATCCATCTTCAAAGGTCCGAATGATGCAAACGGATCCAAACCAAGCCGATTCAGATCGGTTTCTGACAACCACCTTTGAGTAAAATTCCTGAAAACACCCCCGACTTTGTAGAATTAGCAGCGTTACTGCTGACGACACGGTGGTCGGGTCGGACCAACTTCAAGGTTCGAATCCACCAGGGGGGCACAGTACCGAAAAGACGGATATGCACCTGAGAAGTGAGAAAGACTCTGCCTCAACTGAGGAATATAAGGACGGGGATACATTTGTCATTTTATATTATGACGTCATGGTTCAGAGGGCGTTACTACAGTCTCGGTCCACCCTTTTGAAATGACAAATCTGTCCCTGAGACGTGACCAATTCGACTCGCTCGAAACCACTCGGGACCATGCCGTTCGCTTTACAGTGTGCGCGGGCTTCCGTGGGCTGTGGCTCAGGAACATATCGCAAATCTCGTTCTCGGGAAAATTTCGAGGAGGAAAAACTCGCGGTAAATCAAAACTTTTTGTTTGTATCGGAAAAATATCGGCGTACATGAAAAAATAACAAATATAACGTACATATAAAGAAAATGCTTTAAAATTCAGAACATATATATATATATATATGTACGCGACGAGCCGAATTTTGAGAATATCGCATTCTTTTGGCATTTTATGGGCTGTCTGTCAAAAATATCGATTGTCGATATTTGTTAGGGGCAGGATTTCTTATGCGGCAGGTGGGAGAAGGAAAAAAAAAAACGAGGCTCGGTCCGAGTCTCTTAAGCACATAACCGATTCGAATGCCCGATTGAACCCCAGGCCCTGGGCCAGGGGCCTCGAACTCGACAACCACACAGGCCGCTTAACCGATTCGGATCATTCGAGTCGGGAACCGTCAGGCATTTTAGCGCAAAACCCCGAAACGAGTTGACCACGTGAAAACCCCAGGAATTTTTAAGGGGGCGTTTGTTACACTCCCACTCATGGAAGCCTCTTTTCCTTTGAAAGAGCCACTTTCGAGGGAAAGTGCTTTCCCAGGGAGGAGGTTACAGAAAGCTGCTCTTTTGCATTTAATTACGATGGTCCCATCATATATTTTTTATAGACATGTTTGTTTCATCCATGGTAGGAAAGAGACCCTATTTCGTATGAAAGAGGACCTCTTTCATAAGAAAAAGCATGAAGCAAACGCCCCTTAGGAAATTAAATCGAGAGGGAACTAGCCAGAATCCTCTGAGAGGGAAAACAGGCGAGGAAATCGAGAGAGAGAGAGAGAGAATCAGGTCAGGGGTAACCTTACCGTCCGCGATCCCTCAATTCGAGAGATCGAGAGACAGAGAGAGAGAGGAAGGTATAGAAAACAGACTAAGAAATTGTAAGAGGGAAGAATAAGAAGATGATGATGAATAAAGTGAAGAATTAAGTACTACTGACCGATCTTGCGGATGTTGGAGTTGGTGAAGAGGTACATGAGGAGATGGACGGTCCGGATGCTGAAGGTCTGGTTGTAGGACGAGAGCGCTCTCTGCAGCTCCTTGTCGTCTATGAACCCGCTCCCGTCCTGGTCCGCTGCCTGGAAGCACGCCACCACGTTCTGGTCCGTCCCGGGCGGGAACGTCGACGGCACCAGCGTCGCGAAGGGGCTCGCGAAGGGTCCCGCCGGCGGGTACCCAACCCCGGGATACCCGGCCGTCAGCGGCGGTGCACCGGGGTACCCGGCGGTCGGCGGCGGTGCGCCGGGGTACCCGGCCGTCGGCGGCGGTGCGCCGGGATACTCGCTGCTGGAGGGCTTGTTCTTGGGGGGTTTCTCTCCTGGAGGAGCGGTTGCCTCGTAGGGTGTGGCCGTGGGTGCGTACCCGTAGGGCTGGGGCGGTTGCCCCGGGTACCCGTGCCCATACCCTCCCGGTGGGTAGCCCGCCATCCTTTTTCAGAGAGAGAGAGAGAGAGAGAAAAGAAGAGAGAGAGAGAGAGAGAGAGTTTTTTTGAGGCGCAGAGTATGGTTGGGTAATTACAAGGAAGAGAAAAACTTCGCTGTTTGGGAACGGAAACCACGCGGATGCCCCAGTTCGACATTTAGAATTTCCAACCCTCTAGAGGCCAGTTGAAATGACCGAAATAACCTTATCGTCGTTTACGGATGAAAATGGATCGGATACGAGCCAGATTATAACTGATCCTTATCCGATTCCGGTTTTTGTGCCGACTTGATCCGGTGGAAAAAAAAAAAAGAACAAAACACTGATCTGAATCTAAATCGATAAATCATCCTGTTATGTAAATCTGAATCCATGAATCCGATCTGAATAGACTTTTGAATCCTGTTCAAGAATCCGTATACACAAATTGAATTCTAGATTCATATCAAAGGTCCAATCAAACCTGATTAATTCCCACATAAAACCGTTTGGGATGCAATTGGATACAGGTTTGCTTTGGATGACACAAACTGACACGGTTGCCATTCATCCAGACCCGGAGTCCCTTTTGGGCCGGTTGGATACAAGTTTCGGATCACGTCTTGAGAACAACCCATCTCAAAGAATGTGGGACCTACATCTTTTATTTTGACCAAGTTCACTAGGTAAGTGTGAATTCAAAGGTAAATAGTGGAGTTGGTAGTCCAAGGTAGCTGAGAGAGCAACTCTGTAATCCATAAAGGATAAGGAAGCCTCATTTTTTCTTATGCCCTGTTTGGATACTAGGCATTGGAGGTAGCTGGAGTGGGAAGTGGGAAATACCCAGCGCCAAATCAAAGTTGTTTGGGATGGATGCATTCATTGGAAATGATGGAATTGGGGTGGTATTTGACAATTGACACCTCCAGTTCCACATTTCACTTTCCACCTAAATGAGACAGTAGGTACCAAATACTACACCAGTTCCCACACCGGTGACTACTTCAACAACCTTCCCAATGCTAGAAAGTATTTATATAATATAATCAATTCTCAGATGATCTCTTTGAATACTCCTGATCTTGTCCAAGTCAATGAATCCAAATCGAGCTCTACTAATTTATTCAGTTGATTATAAAATAAAAAAAAAACCCAAAAAAAAAGAGGATAAAAAAAGTTGGCATAATTCTCAAGCTTTGATCCATATCCAAGTCAATGAATCCAAATCGAGCTCTACTAATTTATTCAGTTGACTATAAAAAAAAAACACAAAAAAAAAAGAGGAGAAAAAAAGTTGGCATAATTCTCAAGCTTTGATCCATATCCATGTGATCAAAGTTAATGAAGCACAATATCATTATGAGTGGACATTAGGTTAACCCAAGCTGGGCTCAGGTTAGACCCACAAGGGTCGTTTGTCCGAGGCCTAATTGACCTGGACTACCTGTGGCCGATGGACATGTGTTATGCTCTCATTGGCAGTATTCAGGCGGAAGATCGTGCCGTGACCCCCGACTTTTAGGTAATCAACTTGGATTTGATCAGAGTTAATTGGGCCCGTTGACCCGGGCTCGGGCTGTGCAAAATTGATCATGCTTGGGCCCATTGACCTGGACCTGGGCTCGGGTGGTGCAAAACGTCTGGCCTCATTGTGCACAGCCTGATGCTACACCTTCCCTAAGCCTGACCAGGCCTTTAGGAGTCTTAGGCCCACGCCGATATATTGATACAATGAATCTAAAATTGTCAACAGGCCAGCTTTCAACTCAAGGTCACAAATATCACCAATATTTAGGATAATATAGTGATTTTGATATTACACTTGAAAAAACATAAATATGTCCAAAATATCACTTATTTTAAAAATATCATATTTTAACTCGATATTTACATGATAAAGGCGCCTTCTCCTGATTTTCATATTATTTTTTTATTTATTAAATTTGTATATTTATATTTTTTATGTATGCCATATCATCCCGATAAAAAGTCTGAATTTTCAAAATGTTCCGAGACGATTTTAACTTGTTGATATTTTCCTAATTAGAACAAAGATTGGTGACTATGTTTCAACCTGACCTCATGGCAGACCATGACCAACCAAGTCCTTGTCGGACTCCGAACACACGGAAGGGATTTGGGTTGACCATGAACCCACTTTTTGACAGCGTGAGGGTCACCTCAGTCTACATTCACAAATCTTGTTCTTGGGATTTTCTCGGCGAGGGAAAAATCTCATTTTCTTTTTGAAAAAAAATATTGGTTAATTTATTTTTAAAATATAAAATTAAAAAACCATTAAAAAATCAAAATAAATACCTTGATAATATTGCTAAATATTGAAAAGAAATGAAAATTTGAAAACACTATGAATCTATGGAAATTATTAGGATTTTGGGAGCTTCCAATAATATCAAAAAAAAAAAATTGGTGAAACCCTTGAGGTTTAGAAGTCCAACATTGAAGTTTCTGTTTTTGGCAGCTGTTAGGCAAGTGATGTCATACTCAAGTCCGGTCCTATAAAGTGATGGTGCCTTAAGGCGAGTTGATGAGCTAATTGGGCTGGCTTACTTTTCATATCTTCCTGCTGCCCACGGAGGAGTACACCCAGCTTTGGCCTTGCAATAAGAGATGTTATCCTTGGGTTTCAAACTTATGATGTCCCGTCAACTTAGTTACTTTCACAAGTCTCTCCTACCAAATGAGGGACCCCTTGTGGGCTTTTATCAGCAATATTTGTAACTATGCCCCGGTTGAATATCGATGGGGTTCGGATGTGGTCTGACCTGATTTGCATTTTGCAGATAGATTTTAGTATGAACCAAGTCCAACTAGGCCTCACATGTGGTCTGGGTCTGGCCGGGTTAGTTTAAACCTTGTTATTTCAATTAATTGTTTACCATCTGCATGATAAGTTAGAGAAACCAATGATCCAGCCATCTGATTGTTTTTTTTCTCTTTTTTTATATAACAAGGAGAAAAAACTGTTATGGTCTGGATGTCCCGGTTACCGGCCAACAGGTGCCATGTTGACCGCAGCTCTGTTTTAGTATATATCTGCGGTTTAAGACTCTACAAGTACTCTCCCCTTGGATCTAGCCTTGGGATCGAGAACAAATTTTTGTTATACATGCTAGGCTGAAAGACCAAACTATTTGATTTGTGATTTTGGAAATGGTACCCTCATAGTTTAGTTTGGATTTCCTTAATAATGTTTCAAAAATCATGTGGCTAAATTAATAATATATATATATATATAGCCACTAGAATATGAGAACTAGAAATATGGTCATTTTCAATATTTTTTTTACAAATCCAACCATGTGGATGGGCTTACCAGAGTGAATTTGCTAGGAATCAGCCATTGGATCATGTATTATCGATGAAAAAATATGATTTTTGAATGCTTGAATATTTATAAAGATTATGAGCTATTGATTTTACACCCTTAAAAAAATCTCATTTATGCATCAAAATCGAATGATTCAAAAGCGGGTTCTTATAAAACCTAGCATGTAGATCACATCCGTACGAATAGATTCAAGAGAAAAGAACAAAAAATCCATGAAAATTGTAGAGAGAGAAACATGTTAAATGAAATACACTAAATGAAACATACAAAATGAGTTTTTTGAGTTTTTTTCTTTTTATTTTATAAAAGTGGCATGACCTAGCTTGTTCCACAAGACCCAAATGGTTTCAGCAACCTAGTTGTCATTAAATTAGCCCAACCTCGTTTCGTTATACTCAAATGACATCTACAATCCAGCTGTCCTTAAACTAGCCCAACCTCGTTCGGCGAGACCCAAATGCTCTCGACAAACCAGTTGTTCTTAAAACTAACCTGACATCGCTTGACAAGACCCAGTTGTCTCTATACTGATCTAACCTTGTTCAACGAGACACCAACTGTCTCGACAATTCAGTTGCTTCTAAAAAATTGGTTTGGCCTCATTCGACAAGGCCCAAACGGTTTCGACAATCTAGTTGTTTTCAAATTTGGTTGGTCCCATATGAAACTATCCATTTCTTTGTCATAAATTGAATCACATTCGATTAATGATAAAAAAAACATCTATAGTTATCCATTTTTTCAAGATGCCTAAATGTTACTCCCTTTTAAAAAAATGCGTTCTTATATTTCAAGGCAAACATTTCAAAAAAATGTCATAATTTTAAGAAAATTCTAAAAAATCATCATTTTTTTATGAGATGGCAAAGACCATTGTCATCCTTCCATACAACAACATAGACCCTTGTCATTTGTCCAGCTTTGGATGACACAACACTATGTCGTTCGTGCCTTGGGACAACATACAACTTGCCCATCTTGTCTTAGGACATCATTTTGCTTTGTAGTTCGATTATGGGACAACAATCCCTTTTGTTGTTTGTCCTATCGAGGATAAAGATAAGCCTCAAAAGGCATATCCCAATCAGACCTAAACTCTTTATGAGAGTTTTCAAGTAGGACTGTTCATGGATGAACCTTATCCCCTATTGGGATAAGCACAAATCTATTTAGTTTAGATTTGAATCCAAAAAACCCTTGATATTTAGCTAGCTCATCAACAGACAACAACAACGCCTTCATCCCAAACAATTGGGGTTGGCAATATGAACCAAAAAGAAAATCATTCTGGGTCCTCCACATGAATCCTTCTCCTCCTCCAATCATGATTTCTATAAATAAGGGTAGACTCCTAAAGCTCGAAACATATGAAAATTTTCTATCAGTGTTGGTCATAAACAAAACGAGCCTTAGCCTTGCTCTTACTTTGTCCCTCGTCATCCCTCAACTGCCATACCTTGTGCGAAGGTGTTGCTGACAAAGAAAAGTCAGTCAAAGCAAAAAGGACAAACGGACCTTAAAGTCTGAAAAAGTGATTTTCAGATCAATCTGCTTGTTTATTCATTTTATTTCAATTTCTATATTTAATTCATTTCATAAGTGCTCATATGTGCTTGATCTTACTTGCATATCTCGTTTCACGAGGGGTTGAAATCTTGAATTTAAACTTTTTCGACGATGATGTTGGCTCAACTCACTACAGGAACCAGCGAGCCAATCTTGAATACCTCATCATTATTCCTTGTCCATTCTATGCGAGGCTGAAGTCACAGCAGTTCATACAGAGGTTCAGGTATACTTTGTTTTCCTTAAACTGTTTTAATTATACAATAAGAAAGCCTTTGTTGGATCACGATTATCACAAATGTCACAAACTTATTGGATTTTACACTTTAAATTTCACGGAAAAGATAAATTCCAGATAGTAGTCTTTCCACTGTGTTATGAATTCAACAGATTTCTAATTGATGTATTTTGATATTTTCTGATTTATTTAATTTTATTTTTTTAATTAAAACACATTGATAGTGCCTTAAATTTTTTCAATATAAAACTTTTAATTGATCATGAGATTTGTCCTTATTACTGATAAAATCTAAACCTTGAGGTTTGTTACTGTGGGTGGGATCAACCAAAAGTGTACAAGTCCTTTGGAACTCTTTGCATCATAAATAATGCTGAAATAATCTAGAAGAAATTGCTGAATTTTAAACTTCAATAAGTTCATCATAAATGGTGCCCAAATAATCTAAAATAAATTGTTGAATTTGAAACTTTAATAAGTCCAGTGACTATAAGGTTCTGTATTGGAGTTTTGCATTGAGATGAAAACACCATTTCTATGTATTGTCAAAATGTGATGCCGATGTTGGAGTTGCCCCAAACATCTTCTTCTTATGAATGGTGTTGAAATATAGCGTTGGGACAGACAACTTTATTTTCGATTCAGTGTTTTAGCAACACCATTGCTCATAAACATCAGAGTGCATTTGGGAGAAACAATAAACTGGAGGACCTCCAATTCAAGGCTCCCAAACAAAGCCGAGATTATCATGTTTGATTTGTGGAACAGTGAAGCTTTTGTTCTTGATGGAAATGGTATCAAAACAAGATAAGTAAGGGGTGGGCAATAGGGGTGGCAATCGGGTCGGGTTGGCGGGTCCGGTTGGCGTGTCAGCATACCTCAACCCGAACCCGACCCGTTTATTAAACGGGTCGGCTGTGGCAAACACGAACCCGACCCGTTTAATAAATGGGTAACCCGACACGACCCGCCAACCCATCTAATAAATGGGTTGGGTCGGGTAAACGGGTTTTCAGGTTGGCGGGTTGACGGGTCGGGCAGACGGGTTGGCGGGTTGACCCACCCGCCTAACCCGTTTATTAAACGGGTCAGCCGGGTTGGCGGGTTGGCATACCCCCAACCCGAACCCGACCTGTTTAATAAACGGGTTACGCGGGTCGACCCGTTTATTAAACGGGTTGGCTTAAACCCAACCCGAACCCGCCTAAGAGGCGGGTTGGCGGGTCGTGTCAGAAATTGCCACCCCCAGTGGGCAACGGGCAGTCAGAATTACAGATTATAAGTTATGTAGTTAAATGAAATAACCCAAACTTTGGGCCTTTTGAGAAAAGCTGATACATTAGGTGGCCTTCGGTCCATGTTTGGTGACAAATGAGGTACAAGGATGAGGCCGTGACTTTTCTTGCTGCTATTGTCCTATTTATCGCCCTTTAGGTCTATAATGGCGACTAACCACTAATTTTTTGTCTTAATTGAATAGTAACAGCAATATTTATAGGTTGCAATATTTAACGATCAAATAATTTTGCGGCTAAAGATATATCTTTAACAACAACGTGTGTATTGGCAACACATTTATGATGCGGCCCTTCTTGCTGTTATTAATGCAGCAATAACAGCGAGATTCATGGTCGTAGTAGAGTAATAATGGCATGATATTTATGTTGTGGTTATTATCTAGCAAGTAGTGAAGGCAAAAATCTTGTCGTTATTGCTTGATCAATAACGGCAACTTTTATTGTCGTTGTTAAAGAGTTGCCGCTATTGACCCTCATCCTTGTAGTGGGGGTTTGATTAATATATGGAGCCGAGTGTGGTTTGTAAAATTTCATACCAGATCCAGAACCGACCCTAGTTTCAATAAAGATCCATTATTTTTTTATGTAAAAAAGAAATAAAATTATATTTTATCAGATATGGTTCAGGTTTGGTTCATGTAATCCTTATAGGATCCTCGTATGGTTTCTCTTATGGTGGCTTTGATTGAACCCGGGCCTGGACCTGGTACCAACATCTCAAATCAGGTTTGGGTTTGATTCTACTTGAATCCAAACTAAACCCAACCCGTTGACACCTTACTTGAAAATATGTTGCATTTTTTCCCACACCCTCTGCTGTTTTTAGCAGTTTGTTGTGGTTTCCCCAACACCTTCCGCTGTTGGAGAGCAGTAGGGTTGCTTGGAATGAAATCGGGCAAACACTAATGCAACTTTTCAACACCATTCACAAAAGAATGCCTTTGGCAACTTCATTCCCAAGACCATATTTTTGGCAACTACAATATTTTGACAATACCATATTTTGATGATGTTCCCATCTCAATGCAATGCTCCCAAACACAACCTTGACCTCCATGTGGACATTGATTAAATTGTAGCCCTATAAGTTGGGTGTGGATCATTTTTCAGATTCTTATGGCCCAGATACCAGCCTGTATGGAATTATATAGGACTCATGTTTGGGTTTAATACAATGGGGTTGGACCCACAAGTTTCGAGTACTAGATGGACCTAGGTCAAAGTTTATAAGTAGGGGTGTCAACGGGTCGGGTTTACCCAGACCTGACCTGTACCAAACCCTATAGGGTACGGGTATGGTGACAAATAAGAAGACTAGACTAAGACCCGGGTCCGGATCCAAAGGTCCGATTAATATATTGACCCGGGTATAGTTTGTGAAATTTTATACCAGACCCTGACATGACCTGAGTTTCGATTAAGACCCGCAATTTTTCAATGTAAAAATGATAAAAAAAATTTACTTTATCGGGTATGGTCTGGGTCTGGTTCATGTAGTTCTTATCGGGTCTGGGTATGGTTTCCCTTATAGTAGACCCGATCAGACCCGGGTCTGGACCCAATACCACACCCAAAAATCTTGTTCAAGTCTTGTTCCACCTGGGTCCAAACCAGACCCGACCCGTTGACACCCCTAGTTATAATCCAAAACCAAGATTCAATTTTTAAATAGGTAACATTTTAAAAGGGAAGATTTAGTGGAAATCGTTCATTTTAGTTGAACCTGGACTGGGATCTGTTCAGTTTCAACCCAGACCCGAAACTATCACCTGTAAGTCGGATCTCGACTGCACCTTCCCAGTCAAGATTAGTACCAACCGGTTTGACAGGCATATTTGTGAAAATTCTTAATACAATTTCTTTCCTTGGATTAGGGCACCATTTGGTTTGTAGGGGAAACTGGACATTTTGGTTTTGTGAGTGGCTAAAAGAAAGGCAGCCCGTGAGAAAATGGTCGGCCCACATGTCTCCCACCCATGTAGGCTCCCATGTTTTCTCGGGTCTTCATATGAAAATCCTTGGACAACTCCCAACCCCCTCTTTTCCCGTGGAAAATGGGTCCCATGTAGGCGCTCTGGTTTCTTGCGGACCGTGCCTTTCTTACAAAAGACATTTCTTGCAGGGTTCCATTAAACAAACGGAGCCTCAAAATGAACACCACTCTCCAATTGGACAAGTTTTTTCGAATAAACCATGTCACAACTCGAGGTATGACAATTTTTTTTCTAGGAAACACCTTTTCTAAAGAAAAGCTTTCCAATAGCAATTGTTTCCTCTTGTTTGATCTGCATGACAAGAAAGTATGGGCTTCATCCTGCAATTAAATTGAGTGTTTGGATTTGTGGAATTGGGGTGGACTTGCAGTCCAAATCCATCGAGAACTTGTTTTCTCTCGTTTATCATAGAATTAGAACCCAATTCCACAAATTAAAATACTATGTCACAATGATTGGTAGAATGAGGACACGTGACGTGAGTTTGACTCGCTAGATAAAAAAAAATGGAAGATCGGACTCTAGGACACAAAAATTTGTATACTTTTTAATGTTTTAATAATAAAATTGCATTTTATCTTAAAATATAAAAAATATTATTAAGATATTAAAATAATAGTCGCATATGTCAGTGTATACACTTGTGTCACCTAAAGACTTGTTTGATGGTTTGTATAAGATTGGACGAATGGAACAAACAAAACAGACAGAACACTCCTTTTGTTCGTTCTGTAACAATGGTACCAAGTTCAACGTTTGTTTGGATTGTATAAGAGGATGCGCTCTTTGTGTCCAATATTTGTTTTACGTTGTGTGTGGACAACACGAACGCACACAGATAATGGGTCGAATAACTTCGTTTTGGATTGTATGACTTGATTCGTCCAACCATAGGAGTATTTTGGCATGTTTATTATGACTTTTAGCCTTAGATTAGATCTAAAAACTGAAAAAATGTTTACAATTTGAGTCATTTAAGAAAAAATAAGAAATGATAGTTTTTATATATAAATGATTTAATCAATGTCATATCATGAAAATTTATCATAAAAATATCAAACCCTAAAAGAAAATCAACTATAAAAATCAAATTATCAAATCCTATTAAATCATAAATGTTTAAAATATAGTAATATAAATCATAAATAAACTAAAAAACCTTAAACTATAAGAAAAAACCATAAAATTAAATAAAAAAAACCTCTAATTTAAACCTTAACAAAATAAAATAAAAAAATCTCTAATCAAATTATAAAATCTTAAAATATAATAAATTAAATCATAAATAAACCAAAAACATTAAACTATAAGAAAAACCCCATAAAATTAAATAAAAAACCCCCACCAAAGAAAATAAAAAAAAATCCCTAATTGAATACAAGAAAAGCCCTAATAAAATTAACTAATCTTAAAATGCAATAAAATAAATCATAAATAAACCAAAAAACCATAAAATTAAATAAAAAAAAACCCTTAATTCAAGTCCTAATCGAAGTAAATAAAATAAATTATAAATAAACAAAAAACCCTAAACTATAAAAAAAATCATAAAATTAAATAAAAACCTTAACCAAAGAAAAAAAAAAAAATCACTAATCAAATGCAAGAACAACATTAATCAAATTAACTATAAAAAACTTTTAAAAATTTGATTTAAAACCCTAATTATAAAAAAATCAAAGAAAAACTCTAATCAAATCAAAGAAAACTCTAATTAAATTAACTACAAAAAGCCTTAATTTAAAAAAATGATTCAAAAAACCCAGTCAATAAAAAAAATCTAAAATAATATAAATCAATACTAAGAAGAAGAAGAATGACGAAGAAGAAAAATGAAGAAGAAGAACTAAGAAAAAACAGAGGGAGAGAGAGAAAGAAAACCGTGGGTGGTCTCCGATGGTGTGGCCAGTCTTTGATGGCCTCGCTCGGCCTGCACAGGGGTGAGAGAAAGAGAGAGAGAGAAATGGGAGAATGGGAGAGGGTTAGGGGTACACACCCTTCCCTGTGTTTTTTTTTTTCAACACCGCCCCCATCCCTGCTTGTACCATAACAAGAGGTGGAGCAAAAATTTGTGTTCGCCGCCTCTAGGGTTTGATGGCAGCAGCGCCCCGCGTGATGCTCAGGATGCACCATCAAACATAAACATACACTAAGAGGGCTACACTTTTAAGGAGATCACATCCATTCCAACCCAATCCTTCAATTAAAACAAATGTGCTGCCTCTTTTAATCTGATACTTTTATATTGGACTGGCATTGCACAAAGAGACGAGTAAGGACAATATGGGCACTATAAATTTTAAAGAAGGACCTGCCTATGTAGGGTCTCTGATTTTTAGAGCTTCATGTTACAATATGAGAAGAAGTTTTACAGAGAGATAGAGATGATAAAATAAGTTTATGTTTATTGAGTCTTCAACTACAATCCTTTTAGCTCTCAATTAGTAATGGTGACACATCTCTATTTATACAAGTCTATGCGCACATGTCAATAAATACCCTTACAATTAACTTCCACATTGCCAAAATTGTCTGACCCCAACTCTTTGAGGTCCTTCTTCCTTCATAGGACTTTATTGGGTACAATTAGGGCTGGTAAAATAAACCGAACTGCTCATGACTCGGCTAGGTTCCACTTGTCATGAACTCGTTCATAACCCATTTGTATAGCTGGTGAGTTGCGCCATGATCAACTCATTTAGCTTAAATTACTCGAGCTGGAACATATGGTGTTCAACTTAGCTCGGTGCAAGAGAGCTCGTATAAATAAAAAATATATATTTTATGTACAATATACTTATGATATATAAAAGGAATAATACATAAAATCTATATACAAAAAATGATACAAAATCTATAAGTAAAAAGGATACATGAAAATATATATACACAAAATATGAATTATTAAAATGTATTTTAAGTATAATATATAAAACAATACATGTTCCATGTATAAATGACATAGTATGTTTTTACATAAGCCAACTCATGTTTGACTCGTCTTATTTAGGGATGAGCCAAGCTTGAACTCAACTTGGTTATATACAAACACAAGCCGATTCACAAACTCAATGCACTAGTAAATGAGTTGAGCCCCAACATGGCATGTTAAGTTCATTCGACTCATACTCTAGATTGGCAGTCGTCAGGTACTTGCACGCAAGTGGAAATTAATCCAAACCTTTACAAGTGAGACCATGTCACTTGTAAGGTCAAATGAGATAGGGGGGCTGGTTAGACAATAAGGATAATGCATACTTGGTGCTAATCGCTTTATCATAGGTTCGATTCTCACCATGTATGTGGGTTCCTCTCACTGGTAGGCTCTGTAAGGGCTTGAGTGTTGGCAACCCCAACCAAAGATTACTTACCTACTTCGATGGGAAACTTTGTCATAAAAAAATTGTGTAGGGGTAGGCTATACAACAGGTGTCAATTATTTAAGAATTTTTAAATGTAAAATTAAGGATATTTATGTAAGATTACGTAAGTTAAGATCTGAGAGCAATCCAAACCCATCAAATCTGGGTTAAATGCGAGTTGGAACAAACTAGACTAGAGAAATTTGATCTAAACTGGAGACTGAGCGATAGATACTCTAGAGGATCGATCTATACAAGATTCGGATCAATCGAAACTCCATAAAGCCCATTTATCGGGAACCAGGTCAGACACATGTGGGTCGAATCGAGATCCAATAACCCAAGCCCAAAAGAGCATTATGAAAGATTGAGAAGCGGTAGGGGAGTTTGAGGAAAAAAATTTAAGGAGAGGCATTTTCGAAAAAGATGAGGGGTAGCTTGGGGTTTTTCCATGGAGGGAACCCCTCTCTCTCTCTCTTCCCTCCCCCTTTCCATGTAACCCTTCCTTCCCTTATCTCTCTCTCCCCTTAACCAACCCCCTCCTTCCCCTTATCTTTCTCTCTCTTTCCCTCTCATTCACCACCTTTTCTCTCTCTCATTTTCGTTGTTGCACGACCATCATCAGACTGGCCACGATGTCGTCGTCGTGACCCTGACGCTGACCAACGTCCTCCTTCCTATTTTTCTTGGTTTCTCTTTGCACAACCCACCACCATCATCACTTACCACTAGCCGAACCCCATCATCGGACCACCTTTGACCGCCTCCACCACCACCTCTCTCCTCTCACTTCCTCTCTTCAGTTCAATTGTGAACACGAAGAAGAACAAGAAGAGAAAGGGGAATTGGTAAGGCTCCACCACCCCCTCTCCCTCTCATCTCACCTTCCCTCTCTCATCTTAACTCTCTCTGTGTTAAGGTGCACCACTGCTACTGCCCCACCGAGTTGTGTGGGCCTCGCTGATGTTGGGCAGTAGTACTACCGCTGCCACACCGCATGTTATCTCGTAAATTGCATCACATGATGTCTTGACAACTACACTACTACTGCCCTTCATGCGCGCTATCTCGTGAATTATGCCATAGTTACCCCCATCATCATGCGCCCCTAGCATTGTCAATCCTCCACCAAAGTACATGCTTATATAGAAAAGTTCAAAAAAACTCTGAACAGATGACTTGTCTATAGATGTATAATTCTCAAACCCTTACCGAAGCTTGCAATATGATTTTTATACGTTTACCAGGTTTCTAATTATGCAAGAAATGTGCAATATTTTTAGAACCCAAAAAAGGTTATTTTTAGGTTCGTATGATTTCTAGAATATTATATTAAACTATCCAGAGTTGGGTTTGGCGGATAGGATTTTATAATAGTAGAATCAGCATTAAAAGTGCTTTGTTTTGCAGGTTGAACCTTAAACAATAAAAGATAAAATCGATATTTAACTGTTAACTGATTGCAGTAATAGTGGATCTTAATTATGTATTATGTGAGCATATAAAATTGAGGTATACACATAAATATGTTCAATGCGTACGTATGTGATTACGATATACTTATAAGAATTATGTTTGTGTGCGTGTGCTTGAGGTGTATATCTATGTTGCACTCATTTTATGTAGTCGAGTTCTTGTTTATAGTTTGTTCCCTTCGTGAATTATGTCCTAGTTGTGAACTAATATATACCCGTGCTTATGCTTATGTCGGCCCTCCTAATGCTTAGTTTGTTTTGAAAGTTGTTATCAATAAGACCTTACATTATTGAGAAAAAATGAGTGAATGATGATATTCATGAGTTACATGCAATTAGAGTGATTTATAAATATATGATGTGATACGTGTGTATGCAGTTAAGAAATATATATAAATGTTGATATGATGTGATATGTGTGTATGCGGCTGAAGCATACATACAAATGCTTACATAATGTGATGTGTGTATGAAACCGTAATGTGTATGAATAATTGTAATGTGTGTTTATGATGGTATATAATGCGTGAGATAATGTATTAAATGTGACAAAATCTATAGATGCATGCATTTGAAATTAACTGCATAGGTAGATTGCATGCATTGGTAGGTATCTGCTTAAGACAAGATGTTACATAAATAGGTGGATGACATATTTGTGATTGTTTTGGAATTTCAAATACATAATAAGTATTGACCCGTTACAATGATTTTGAATATGAAACTTTGTGATTTGTATTTGACATTTGCGAATGTGGCAAATGGTAAGTGATAAATGTGATGCATATTCAAAAGACATGAATTATGTTAGGTATTGACCCAAATATTTATACCGAAACTGTATATTTGTGATTTAAATCTTATAAGTATGATTTATGCATGAGGCACATGATCGAATAACATGAATTTGATAGGTATTGACCTAAGTGTTTATTTGTATGTTAAAATTTATGTCCTTCAAGTTTAAAATATGTATGTATCAAATATGTTGTGGTACATGAAGTGAATGGATGAATGTCATGAATTTATATAAATTTATGGGTGTTGACTCAAGTTAGTATTTGTTGTGCTAATTTTTTTAACCATGATTTAATCTATAATTTTGGCAAATGTGATGCATGATTGAATAACATAAAATTTATGAGTATTGATCTGAGTGCAATTGCTGACATGTTATTGCCTAGCATGCACGTTTACTTTGTGAAATGATATGCATTGAGAAAAAAATTTCAAAACGTATAAAAAGTTGCAATAATTTGTTACACTCTAAAAGATGGGGTGACATTGACTCGTACTATTGAGGTCGAATAAGTGGGTCAAATGTGAATCTGTTCTGCACCAACCCTGTGATAATTATGGTTTTGTCATATGTAAACTAAGGCAGTGTTGTCGGGTTAAATATGAATCATTTCCTTACCATGGTGGTTTAAGAGGACTTTGTACTCTGATACACATGGGTGAGTTAGAGCTATAGTTGTGTGTCGATAGTAATGCGCCTATGATATTCTAGTTTGAGGGACAATGCAACGACATAACCCAGACTTTGGTGCTAGTTTTTTGTTCTTCATCTTAGTGAACACCCTAAGGGAGGCATGAGTACCCATAGTTGGCTGAGCATGGTGCCCTGAGGTAACCGAAAGAACTTAAGGTTTGATATTTGCAAGCATACACTACAAGAAAAATGCTAATTAGTGACGAAAATTTGCGATGATTTTTTTCATCGCAACTTTACGACATATTAGCTAGAGAAAACTATCTATCGCTAACATTCGAATGATTTATGAAATTAGCAACGATTTTTTTTGTCATGAATCCGTCTCTAATTAGCGTAGGATTTGTGACGAAAAACCTTTCATTGCTAATCTGTTGCTACTTAGCAACAAATTCGCGATAGAAAAATTATGTCGCAAACTCCATCGCAACTTAGCGACGGAAAGTTTTCTATCTCGAATATGTCGCTAATTAGTGATCGATTAGCGATGACATTTTTCCGTCGCTAATTCCAATATAAGAAAAACATTAATTAGCGACAAAAAACTTTTGTCGCAACTTCGCGATGAATGAGCAACAAAATTTTTTTGTCACAAATCCGTCACTAATTAGCTGGGAAATTAGCGACGAAATTTTTCCATCGCTACTTTTTTAAACCGACCCATCTAGGGCTTGAAATTTTCCCTCTCTTCCCATGCGAAATTTAAATCGACCCAAAAGTTGTTCGATTTAAATCGGTTTTTGGAAGGATGTTCGAACGAGGACGACTTCGTGGCGGAGGAACGCGAGGAAGAAGAGGAGTCGGAGTCGCCGGCGCTGGAGGACCAAGTCGGCCCGACCTCTTCGGTCTTGAATGACTCTTCTTTTGCTGGTTTCGCCGATGTTCTTAACGGCAGCGAGCTTTCCATCCCAGTAAGTGGTTTTCTTTTTCGAGCATGGCTTTCCATTCCCAACCTCTATTTTTTCGGTCTAACGATTCTGTTGGGGGGTCTGGTTTCAGGTCGACGAACAAGCGAGGGAACCAGGTTGAGAGGGCGCCAGAGAGCGCGCTGGTTTGAAGGTGCAGCCATTGCCTTGTGCAGAAGACCCCGCAATGGCGGGCTTGGCCAGACAAGCAAAGAACCAGGTCGGGAGGGCACTGGAGAGTGCACCGGAGAGCGCGCTGGTTTGAAGGTGCAGCCACTGCCTTGTGCAGAAGACCCCGTAATGGCGGGCTTGGCCAGACAAGCAAAGAACCAGGTCGGGAGGGCACTGGAGAGTGCATCGGAGAGCGCGCCAGTTCGGAAGTGCAACCACTGCCTTGTGTAGAAGACCCCGCAGTGGCGGGCCAGGCCGCTCGGGTCTAAGACCCTGTGCAACGCCTGTTGCTGTCGGAATACCGCCCGGTTCGAAGCAAATTTTTTTAATTTTTTAAAAATTGAGTGACGAATTAGCGACGGATATTATTCATCGCTAAATTAGCGACAGATAATATCCGTCGCTAAAATAGCGATGGATTAGCGATGAATTATGTCTGTCGTAAAACCAAAATTGTGCTTATTTAGCAACAGACTCACGACAGATCATGTCTATCGCTAATCATCACAAATCAGCAACGAAAGTAGTGACAGATCAGTTTTGTCGCTAATTAGCGACCAAAATTTTGTGATGGTTGCTATCCATCACTAATCCATCGCCAATTCGTCGCTAAATAGTTTAGCGATGAATTAGCGATGGATAGCGTTCATCGCTAATCCACAATTTTCTTGTAGTGATAACATGAAATACAAAATAAAGTTAATTGAAAGACAAAAAATATTCTTTCATGAGGTTAGTCATAGCATGTATGCATAATCTGCTTGCTAATATGATCATATAATTAAATATGGTATTTGTGTAATTGTATGCATGAGGTATGTGCTAGCATGCTTGCATGCTTAAATGAAATAGATGTTTAACTGTATGCCTGAATTTGCATGTGAGCATAAGTGTACGCTCGAATGACCTATGCGCATAACTGAATATGTAAATACATGTACATATGATTATATGTTTTGAATTACATGTGCGCATAAAAGTATATGTAAATAGTGTATTTTATTTATGCATAAATTGTATGTGCATTTACGCATAAAGATATGTGTAATCTATATATTTAATTACGCAAGGTTGTATGCTTATGCATGCATAAATGTATGGGTGCATTATATGTTTAATATATGCACGAAAGCATAAGTGAATGGTTTTCTTAGTATGCATCAAAGTATGTATGGTTTATTTGATTATATATGAAATAAAGGTTACGTAGGCTAAACTGTAATTATTATTTCTTGTGTTGTTTATTTTTTGAGACCTAGTAAGGTCCTGCAAAATTATGCTGACACATGATGTATCTTATGTTTCATTTTTTTCACTTTTCAGTTCCCTAAGAGTAGGCAGACAAATGTCAATGCACATGGGGACTGCTATGTTGGACTTAATTGTACTCTTCTATTTTTGGGGCCGGGGGGGGGGGGGGGGTTGTATACAAACTATGGAATTTTATTTATGAAGTAAATAAAATTATTTTGTGATATTCGAATTGTAATTGTTTGATTTTAACTCTGTGACGTACCCGAGTTTGCGAATAGTTTTGAATTGGTTTAAAAAAGTCTTTTGTTGTGTTTAAAAAAAAATCCTCAACGTTATGCTTGAAAAGAGTTTTTTTCTTGATAAACACAAAAGAAAGGGGTCTCGGGTTTGACCAATGAGGGCTCCCCGTGGTTGGTAGGAGTTGTTAATGCACGTCTCCTTGTGGTGGGATGTTGCAGGTTCAAAACCCAATGGTATGTTCAATAATAACTGGTAGGGGTATGCTTAACCCCAGCTTAACTTTAAAAAAAGAAGAAGAAGAAGAGCGGTCTCGAGTTTAAATACCTTGGGGTTTTTATCGTGCTTGCCTTAGTCGCCTATAAAACTGGAATAAAAAAGAAAAAAACGTCACTTAGAAGATGGCAAGTACTTTTTGGACTTGCATAATGCATGTATGGTTGCCAGTGGTTTCGGAGCAAGTAATTTTTTAAATAATTATTGTTGCAATGTGAAAGTAACTTGGGCTTGCATACGTGACTCTTGACTTCATATACTTGCATTTTGTGCGAGTGTTTGGTCCTTGCATACATGGTTTTCTTTCATTATTATAGAAATGACATGAGATGGAATCAATGTGATCGGAAGTCATATGATTTCAAATCACATATTTCACCATGTGACTTGGAATCACATGATATTCTCTTCAAATGTGATTTAAAATCACATTCTTGTTTTTGCACTTGCACGAGATTTCAAATCACATGTTTGGTTAGCCGTTTATTCTCTCGTTTGCATGAGATTTCAAATCACATATTTCACCGTGTGATTTGGAATCACATGATATTCTCTTAAAATGTGATTTAAAATCACATTCTTGTTTTTCACTAGAATGAGATTTCAAATCACATGTTTGGTTAGCCGTTTATTCTCTCGTTTGCATGAGATTTCAAATCACATATTTCACCGTGTGATTTGGAATCACATGATATTCTCTTAAAATGTGATTTAAAATCACATTCTTGTTTTTCACTAGAATGAGATTTCAAATCACATGTTTGGTTAGCCGTTTATCCTGTCGTTTGCATGAGATTTCAAATCACATGTTTGGTTAGTTTACCTAATGAAAAAACTTAAACTTGCACATTGTGCAAGCTGACTAGCACAAAAATTAAGACTTGAGAATCACAACATGAAGGTGAAATTCTTCACTTTTTCTTTTATCAATTCAATTAGTAATTTAATTGGCTTCCTAATTAATTAAGCTTTTTGTGCATAAAGTGTTAAAAGACTAGAGAAAAACGCTATGCATCTTATGTTAGTTGCCCATTGGGTAAATAATAGTTAAATATGGCGAATTAACATAAATATTGCAAATGCACGCATTTAAATTTTTTTTTTTTTAAAGGCTAGCTGGGGACCCTTACCAGTTATACAACTATACCATTGGGGTTTTGAACCTGCAACGTCCCAACACAAGGTAACGTGCACTAGCTACTCCTACCAGACAAGCGGAGCCCTAGTTGGTACTAATTTGACAATAGCATTATCTAGTTTTACCCGAGCTTTTGGTAAAGCTTACCTTGTTTTCAAGCTTATGCCTTGCCTCATAATAGTTGGATTCGACTAGTAAATGGGTGTCCAATTAGGGGTGTCAACAGGTCGGGTTTGGTTCAGTCCCAGGTGGAATCAAACTTGTACCAGATTTTTGGGTATGGTATTGGGTCCAGACCCGTATCTAATTGGGTCTACTAAAGAGAAATCATACCTAGACCCATTAAATACATGAACCAGACCTGGACCATACCTGGTAAAATAATATATTTTTATTATTTTTACATTAAAATTTATGGGTCTTAATTGGAACACGGGTCGGGCACGTGTCTGGTATAAAATTTTGCAAACTATACCCAGATTCATGTATTAATCGGACCTTTGGGTCCGGACCCAGGTCTTCTTATTTGTCACCATACCCGGACCTTATAGGGTCCGATCAGAGTAAACCCGATCTATTGACACCTTTAATTCCAATGCAATCTAGGTCATAGTTAGCAATAGGTGAAACAAGAAAAATTATTAAATACTGAATATGTTATTTGAAAGGCATCGCGTTCCAAAAGATGACTGAAAAAAATGGCAGAAAAAAATCAGTAAAATGCATACGGGTTTAATTCAGATTTAATTTTACAAAAAGGTAAAAAATAGACATGTGTGAGATTTTTTATGAGAAACAAGTTAGGATAAGAAACAATGAGATTCAAATTCAAGAATCATCACGATCCGAACCCAAGACCTGAACCAATTGGATCCATAATTGAGTTTTTTTTTTAAAAGACAAAGTATCAATTGTTTTTTTCATTCTCAAAGTTTTTTTTTTTTTTTAGATATACTCGGAGAAACCACCCCCGCCGCAGAGACCTAGTCATGCTAGCTTAGCTAGACATACTACAATCTCTGTCCACGTCGGGCATAAAAATCTAAGGGCTTACCCCTCGACCCCAGGGAGTCGCCAAGCTTCAGTTTATGCAAGAGGGTGACACCTATGAGATTTGAATCTAGACTGCCCGTCTAACAGTCTAGGCCCCATCCCACAGGTCTTAGTTTTCAAAGTTTTATTGAAAGAAATGTGTTTCAAACAGAGTTTTGCTAACTATGGTCCAGCCTGGCCGGCCTGACATGTTTACTAATTGGGTTTAAAGGGCCATGCCTCACCCACTTATGACTCAAAATGGTAATGTCCTGACCTGACCTGACCTGGTCTAAGTCCAACAACAGTCAGGTACGGCTTTCATTGAGCATGAGTCTCTGTTGAGCAAGTCAGGCCATAATAATTGACCTCAGGTCGAGCCTGCTTGGGCAGGCCCTTTGTCACCACAGTTGATTCAGGTCAACACTAGGCTTATTTTTGAATTAGCTTGGCTTGTTACTCTCAGATATGCCCTAGAGCAATTTTTTCGGGATGTATTTATCACTATAACATTTACACTCCAAACAACATATCCTGATGTTTTTTTTTCAAAGACAAGCTGGAAGTAGGCAGACCCCTACCAGTTATACAACTATACCATTGGGATTTGAACTTGAAACGTCCCACCACATCGTGACGTGGACAAACTGCTCCTACCAGACAAGGGGGACCCCGTTGGTAATAACGTATCCTGATGCCGTTAACAAGGATTACAGTACTTTCTCAAAAAAAAAAAAAAACAAGTACTACAGCACCATCAAAATGTATATATATATTTATCACGAGGAAGTCTAGTAGAGAACCGGGCCACTTAATGGACTCGCATCCCAGTGATGCAAACCTCACCCAAATGCGTCCGCGGCACCTTCATCTCAAGGCCTTCATGCTGGTCACATGAGCGACCCCACCGCGACCTGCTTTTGTAATTTATTGGTACATTATATGTGTTCCGGATCGCCATGTTTTTTCACTTTTGCACCATCTCATGATTTCATGTACTCATCAATTATTCAATACCTCCCCCTACAAGGGCTTCACTCATCTAGGAGGGGTGACTTGTGAATATCACTAAGTTGACAGGATGCACGGTTGGCTTTCCTTGGCGCAAAGTCTAAGCTGGGTGTACTCATCGGTGAGCAGAGGGGACCAACCAGCAGCAGTCGGTGATGAGGGTGGGTTTTTTGTTGGATTATCCAAAAAAAAAAAAGATCATCCAATACATCCATCCTACCAGACACTATCCGACCCGTTCGTATGTGTCCTACACCCGATTCATCCCGGAAAAAAAGAAAAAGATAAAGAAAAAGAAAAATCGGGAAAATCTCTGAGCATCGTCTCGCACACTCTTGGAGTTCCTGCTCTCTCTCTCGCGCACACACACACACGCACGCAAACTGCGATGTTTCGCACGAGCTATCCACACGCTTTCACCCTTGCGCTGGGCGTCCCTCCCCATCCTCCCTCCCCATTAGTCCCACGCACGTGTGATTTCCCTCTCACACGTACGCAAACCTCTCTCTCTCTCTCTCTCTCTCTTTTATTCTCCCTTCTCCTCCTTCCTTCCTTCTCACTAGGGTTAGGGCAAACTTAGGGCTTTCTTCTTCTTCTTCTTCTTGGATGACCCATGTGGCATGGATAACGGATACTGCCTCACCAACAATGGCTTCTCCTTCTCGAATCTCTTCAACCTCGAGGTATGCAAAATTATGGGCTCTAACTCTTTCTGTGATCAGTTTGTTGCATCTTTGATCCTTCGGCCTGCGTTTTGCGGAAAGGTTGCTCTTTTCGCTCGTTTTTTACGTTTTGCTGATTTGGGGTTTGTTTCTTTTCTTTTGGTTTCTTCTTTTTCTTGTGTTTGCAGCCCTTGATGAACTTCCAAATCCCCCACGAAGATGACGATTTTGATGATTGTGCGAGTAGTAGTCAGGATGAGAGCAGCGGTACCCAAGGTAGGCGCCATGTCGAGATTTTCGGATTTCTGAATTTTCTAGATTTCTAGAACTTGTTTTGTTGTATCTTCTTTTCTCTTTCCTATAAATGTTTGATTTTGATTAGGAACCCTCGTACCCAAATTTGGTTTTTGTCACTAGGGCCTGCTTCCTTCCTTACACCCACCCAATCTTTTATCTGCATTTTTTTATTTATTTTAACAGCCTGATATTCATTGAGGATTAGATTTTCAATTGCTATGAGGGAATTGCTGTTTAAAAAGAAGAAACGAGGATATTTTTGGGTGGTGGGGAATTGGGGAGGCATTGTGAATTTTCTTTTGGTTGTTTTTTGTTGAATTGTTTGTACACTAGGTAGAAGAGGAAGACTTGATGGGAATGTTGGCGACAAATCGCCGGAATTTGGTTTGAGGAGGAAGAGGTCTGCCCGGAGGAATGGTGGTAGCAATGACGAAGACGATGGTGAGTGCGGTGCCCATATCTCCGAAGAGGATTACCGGTCGATGCTCAGCGAGCATGTTGAGAAGTACAGGCGGGTGAGGTTCAAGGATTCTTTGAATTTGACGAATCATACGAACATGTCGGGCCCAAAGCGTGGCACTCATTCGAAGAGCCAGAGACTGGGGAATGAAGGGCTGGTTGCATTGAAGGAAGAGAGAATGGGTCGTGGAGCGAAGGTGCAAAAAGAAATCTTTGCTGATATTAGTCCTCCCAAGCAGGGAAATAACCATGAAATGGATTTCAGTAATGGGTATCTTGATCGGTACAATTTGGCTGAGCCTGTTTATTTGGATATTGGCGAGGGTATCGTCTATAGGATTCCACCAACTTATGAAAAACTTATCCCAACTCTGAGATTGCCCAGCCTCTCAGATATTCGTGTTGAGGAATATTTTCTTACTGGTTCCTTGGATGTTGCTTCTTTGGGTGCAATGATGGATACAGATAGAAAGTTTGGACCTCGAAGCCGTGCAGACATGGGAGAGACATTGCCAACACATGAGTCGCTACAGGCAAAACTAAAGAGCTTGGCAGCTTCCAACTCAGTTCAGAAGTTCAACCTTCAAGTCTGTGACTTGGGCTTGAATTCATCTTCAATTCCCGAAGGAGCTGCAGGTGGGATTCAAAGGTCAATCATGTCAGAGATGGGTACTTTACAGGTTCACTACGTAAAGGTTTTGGAGAAAGGAGATACATATGAGGTTGGCATCTGCTGCTGCAGTTTACTACATTTTTTTTCTGTGTCCTGCCTTAGAGCAGATTTTTTATATTTTGTTCGTCACCATCCTGCTGGCGAGTTGAAGCATTGCTTTTTCCTGATTTTGGTTAAACTGAATTTCAGATAATTGAGCGGAGGTTACCCAAGAAGCAAGTGATAAAGAAAGATCCCTCTGTGATTGAGAAAGAGGAAAAAGAAAAGCTTAGGAAAGCGTGGGACAACATGCTGAAAAACTTTGGTAGACATTACAAAATGTTCACTAATTTTCACAGGAAACAAGTAGTGGATGCAAAGAAATTCTCCGAATCCTGTCAAAGAGAGGTACACAATTCTAGTATAATATCTTGCATGATCATGTTGGTTGAGTTGTAATGGCATTTTGATTATTCTTCTGTTTTCATAACATTTTACAATATCTTGCTGGGTGTTTATTTATTTGTTTTTCCTCCATATTTTCTTTTCTTTTTTTTTAAACTGAAACTGTTTGCATATTGATGGATGGTTGTGGAATGTTCTTACCAGGTGAAATTGAGGGCGACTAGGTCCATCAAATATATGAGGGGAGCACCAATGCGCACCAGAAAACTGGCCAGAGATATGCTGGTCTTTTGGAAAAGAATGGATAAGGAGCTGGTACCAATTCTTTCCTAAGTTATGCCTAATAGGAAGCATTGTTTACTATATATTGAGCTATTCCCAAATTTTTAGTTTTAGTTGTTAATAATCTTATACTGAACATGATCATGGACTATATGTAATCAAACCAGTGGAAATAATAAACGCCTCTAAGGGCATACAAAGAGTACAAAGAACAACATAAGTTCACAAAGGGACAATACAAAGAGCCAACCAATGGCAATCACAAGAGCACAATAAGTGCAAACAATGGCCACTAAGGGCAATCACAAGAACATAAAAAACAGGATCTTTATTAATGTTAAAATTCTTAAAAAGCATTGAAGAACAAGAGGGGGTTTTAACCCCTTTATATAGACAATACAAGGCCCATATAGTCGTTGGGAGCATCCCAATGACTATATTGGACAAAGTCCAATATGCCCTTTTGAAAAAGGAAAAAGACAAGAAACATAAAAAAAGCAAAGACAAAACTGCCCCTAATGGGCAATACCTATTACATATATGTAAAAAGACTAAAATGACCCTACAAGGGCAAAAACCAATAATAATAAAAAATACTTTATATATATATATACACACACACACACATTTTAACACTATGCATAACATGTGGTAATAGAAACTACTGCATTCATCAAATATATTCATGATTTAGGTAACAGCTATTTTAATATGGTTGTAATGCTGTTGATAAATGTTTGAAATGTGCATCTATAACTCTATGTACTTCTTACACATGAATATAATACCTTCTGCAGAACCCATGTTTGAACTTACACTTCCTCCACTTTACTATAGAAAAATTTTCCCTTACTATTTTTTGTACTGCTTGTTCACTGATTTCTAATTAATAGAATTTCTTGACCTTTATGGTACTGAATTTAACACACACGTGCACACACACGCATTGTGTCCGTCGACACAAACACACACACACACATGAATTAATGGTTTGTGCATTGGGGCCTCCATTTTATGCTCAGTCATCACAACTGATGACGGTTTTCTCTCCTGTAGGCAGAATTGAGAAAGAAGGAGGAAAGAGATGCCGCAGAGGCCTTGAAGCGTGAAGAAGAACTTCGGGAAGCAAAAAGGCAACAACAGAGGCTTAATTTTCTGCTATCACAGACAGAGCTGTATAGTCATTTCATGCAGAACAAGTCAGCACCACAAGCTTCAGAGTCTTTGTCAGTGGTTGATGGAGATGCTACCACAGAAGGTATGCCATCTAGCTTGGTGGATCTTAAGGCTGATGAGGAGGAGGACCCAGAAGAGGCTGCTTTGAAACGAGAAGCATTGAAAGCAGCCCAACATGCAGCATCTGAGCAGAAGAAGCTTACAAGTGCATTTGACAATGAATGCATGAAGTTGCGTGAAACCGTTGAGCCTGAAGCCATGGCAGTGGAAGCTTCAATTGCAGGTTCCAGTAACATCGACCTGCTGCATCCGTAAGTTAAACATTTTTCTTGTAGGTTTAATTTGAACTTCTGTTGCTATTGTTTGTCAAATACCTTCTGTTTGTTTTCCTACCAATCTTACTGGTTTATTTTGTTACATAGCTCGACAATGCCTGTGGCTTCATCAGTACAGACACCTGAGTTGTTTAAAGGGTGTTTAAAAGAGTATCAGTTGAAGGGCCTCCAGTGGCTTGTTAATTGCTATGAACAGGTAAACTTATGACACAATATATTATCAGATGTTTTTTATATATATTTTGTTCTTCACACTAAAATATTCTAATTAATAATTGCAGGGTCTCAATGGCATTCTTGCTGATGAAATGGGTTTGGGGAAGACCATTCAAGCTATGGCATTCTTGGCTCATTTAGCTGAGGTGTTAAATGTTAACTTGTTGCTAAAGCCCTCTAAAATTACATTACATCATGCATTTTTTTTTAGAAAAAATTTGTGTATGTGTATTTCAATATGTATTTATGTGTGTGAGAGTATGATTTCCCATTACCTGCTTTGCATCAAATCTTGTTTGCTACAGTGGAGAGGTAGGACAAAACATTGTGGAAATTGTAGGTGGTAGTTTTCTCCCCCATGCTGAAAGGAAGAAACATGAGAGCTAGCAAAATAGTCTTATCAACAATGTCATAAATATCACTATCAAGATTTCCTGGGCAAGGAAAAATCTAGTGAAAACATGTTTTTTGGAAAATATCAGCATGCACTAAATATATAGGAAAATATAGAAAAATATACAGGATAATTTAGAATATAAAGGATAGTGTTAATTTAATATCATGATAAAATCATGGTAAAACCATGATATGTTGAAAATAAACAATAATTTGATTTTCTGGATCATATCAGATCTTGAAAACATCATGATAAAATTGCATTGTAAAATTTTGCCAGCAATTACAACTATTCTTATCAGCATAATCAATCTAATCGATATGCATCATCATGAGAAACCTTGAGAATGGCAACAAACCAATGATATGCAATGAAAATTACAGGCACTCTTATGAACTTAAATTTTTCTCAAAACCCAGAATCCTGAAAATAGCAACGGGGAAGCGAACACCCTTTTGCTGAAACACAGAGTTATATGACTTTCCTTTCTGAATTGCTTCATTTAGCAAGGATTACGGAGTGCCTGAGAATGTAGATTATCTTTTAACTCCTATGCAATGGTTTTGATCAGGAGAAAAATATTTGGGGGCCGTTTCTGATAGTTGCACCTGCATCGGTCTTGAATAACTGGGCAGATGAAGTAAGTCGCTTCTGCCCTGATCTTAAAACTCTTCCATACTGGGGTGGGCTTCAGGAGAGGACGATACTGAGGAAGAACATCAATCCTAAACGCCTTTACCGAAAGTTAGTAGTGAATATTCTGTAATATATATTAAGACCTGTTATTAATTATTAAATCTCTCTTCCATATGTTGCAATCTTGACCATTAATAGACAAGGGTCTGTTATCACTTATATTTTCAGGGAATCCTGCTTCCACATACTTATTACTAGCTACCAGCTTCTAGTGGTGGATGAGAAGTACTTCAAGCGTGTGAAATGGCAATACATGGTATTGGATGAAGCACAAGCCATTAAAAGTGCCGCAAGGTTCTGTGCATTTTTACTTGTCAGGAATCTATGGTTCATATTTATGTGTATATTATATAACTTTGTAGGCATTCACATGGTGCTTTGCAGAGTCAACATGAAATGCTTGTTGCATTTTTTTTAATTCCACTTTACAAAGTGTGGATTACCATACATGTTAACTCTTGATTGATAAGTCTTTTTTGTTTTTTTTTTCCTTTTTCAGTATACGTTGGAAGACCTTGCTCAGTTTTAACTGTAGAAACCGGTTGCTGTTGACTGGGACTCCTATACAGAACAACATGGCAGAGCTGTGGGCTCTTCTTCATTTTATTATGCCCACACTGTTTGACAGTCATGAGCAATTC
Organism: Nuphar pumila; assembly: GCF_984573655.1. Classification (NCBI taxonomy): domain Eukaryota; kingdom Viridiplantae; phylum Streptophyta; class Magnoliopsida; order Nymphaeales; family Nymphaeaceae; genus Nuphar; species Nuphar pumila. The sequence continues at coordinate 132,163,213 of NC_143251.1, forward strand.
AATGAGTGGTTCTCAAAAGGGTACAGCTTTAAACCTTTTTTTATTTTGCTTTCCCCTTTCATTATTCTTTCTATTTTTATGCCCCATATGAAAGCTTTGTTTACATTCTTTTTTTGTTTGCCAGAATTGAAGGCCATGCTGAGCATGGTGGCACTTTGAATGAACATCAACTTAACAGACTGGTGAGGATAGTATGATAGAACTTTTCAAATATTGTTTCATAAGGCTATAGTTCTTGTCAACCTATCCTTATGCTAAAGATTCATATATTTGTTTTATGGATTTTTCCAGGCTATCTAGTGAGTCCTGCTTTTGTTCAAACTTTAAAGTAAAGCATTTCTTTGCTTCCATGGTTCTTTGACTTTAGTAATGTGTCTGTTTGTTGACAGCATGCGGTTTTAAAGCCTTTTATGCTTCGACGAGTTAAGAAAGATGTGATATCAGAAATGACCAGCAAAAAGGAAGTTACAGTACATTGCAAATTAAGTTCTCGCCAGCAAGCATTCTATCAAGCTATTAAGAACAAAATATCCATTGTTGAATTGTTTGATGGCAGTCGTGGGCATCTTAATGAGAAGAAAATTCTTAACCTCATGAATATAGTTATCCAGCTAAGAAAGGTAGTCATCTGTTTTTATTTGTTTTATCATGCATGATGTGTTTCCTGTTCATTTCTTGATAGAATGTTCCTTAAATTTTAATTATGAATTTGTTACAAATTTTCTCTTTTTTCTGAGAGCTTTAGAAATCAGTATTGTTGTTCATTTGAAACTTAATTTTACCTTGCAGTTCTATTGCCAATAGACAATGAACATAAAATGTGGGTTTTACTTTTCTCTATTTTATTGTAGGTGTGCAACCATCCAGAGTTGTTTGAGCGTAATGAGGGACACACATCCTATTACTTTGGAGAGATTCCGAATTCTCTTCTGCCCCCACCTTTTGGAGAACTAGAGGATGTACACTATGCAGGGAGTCGGAATCCCATAAAATACGAGGCAATTCCAAGTTCAATTTTTCTTTGTCTTTTTTTTTGTTCCTTCCATTTTATGAACATTTTCTCCTTCTTAGACATCGGATTGTTTTCCATTTCAGATACCAAAGCTGGTCTATCAGGAAACTCTTCGAGATGCCAAGTTATCTTGTTCCACATTGGGCCGTACAGCCCAGTTGGGAGTTCTTGATAAACTGTTTAATATATATTCTCCAGAGAATATATATAGGTCTGTGTTTCCACCAGGTGAAGGCTTGGCTCAGTTAAGTGCTCTTGTGAAGAGTGAAACATTTGGGTTTTCTCGTCTGATTGATCTCTCACCTGAAGAATTTGCTTATCTGGCTAAGGTTTCTGTTTTTGAGAGGCTACTATTTGCTATTATGGTGTGGGATAGAAAGTATCTAGATGAAATAGTTGACTCATTCTTGGAATCTGAGGGAGATGATCCTCAATTTAATTACCTGGGAAAAGAGACAGTTAGGGCTGTTACAAGGTTGTTGTTGTTGCCGATACATTCAGATTCTAATTCACTAAGAAGAAAATTTGCAACAGGTCCTGGTAATGACCCATATGAGGGACTAGTCACTTCACACCATGATAGATTCATATTCAATACCAGACTCATACATTCAACGTACACTTTCATCCCTAGCGGCCGAGCTCCACCTGTAAGTTTCTTTCTGTATTTCTCCTTCAGTATCTTTAATTTTAAAAACTGGTTCTTTATGTCCTGGGAGCATCTTTTGCCTGCAGTTGTTAGCAATACAAAAGCTCTAGCAACAGCATTCTTGGCTTGACATAGTTTTGTGAAGTTCATGTCCTCATCTTAAGATATTGCTAATTTATTACTCTCTTTTGTTGCTGTTATTATGATCTTAATTTGCTTGTTTGCAGCTTATGTTGCGTAGATGTAGACATTGGTCACAATGTCAGACAAGGTTCAAAGTCTATGACTCTCTGAAGCTTTAAAAGCTTGAAATGGAGTCTCTCTCTCTATATATATATACACACACATGTATATATATATATATATGTGTGTGTGTGTGTGTGTGTGTGTGTGTGTGTGTGTGTGTGTGTGTGTGTGTGTGTGACCACTTCAAAAGGTCATGGTAAAATAAGAAACTGAAATGCTATTTTTTCTCCTATTAACTACCAAAAATTTACAGGAGGAGCCGAACTGTTGTCAGAAGACTCAGAACCTTTCCATTATCTTTTTCTTTGTTTATTTGGTCATATGTCCATTTTGACTTGTGCTTATATGATGCTGACCCCTTAATGATGAAGGTTTTTCCTCTTCCTTTTATTTCTTTTCCATGTTAAAGAAATGGGAGAAAAATGTGATCATGCTAAGTGCAGTGGAAAAATCAGAATCAGATGATGTGATGCACTTTTATTTCTAAGTGCTTATATGCACCACCACAAAACATCTGTTGCAATTAATGTTTTTTGGTTCTTTTGTAGATTGATGTTCACTGTTCTGATAGAAGCTTTGCATACCAAAGGCTTGAAGAATTACACCATCCCTGGGTGAAAAGGCTATTTGTTGGTTTTGCTCGCACATCTGAATTTAACGGCCCCAGAAAACCTTCTGAGATCCACCATCTGATACAAGAGATAGATGCTGAATTGCCCGTTGTACAGCCTGTTCTTCAATTGACATACAAGATCTTTGGATCATCACCTCCCATGCAGAGCTTTGATCCTGCTAAGATGCTCACGGTGATCATTGTTTCTTTCCCACATTATTCTATAATATCTGTATATATATATATATATATATATATATATATATATATATATATATATATATTGCATTTAGAATTTGATAAGAGGCATCCAACCCTGATATCCATGGCGTAAGCTTTGAACCATGTGAAGCTGTGGAGAAAATGGATAAGCCATATCTATGGAGAAAGAGCCATTTTTAGCTTCGAACCATGTGAAGCTGCATCTCACATCTCAAAAGTTTCTAGAATTTGTATAATGAAGCATAGCAATTTGCATTATGCTTCAGAATGTCAGGTTGTGTGCGCAGTATAGTTGATCACATGTAGATGGGATATGAGTAGATGATACTGATGATATCCTTGTAACTTAAAGGATCATTCCTTTTCCTGCAGGATTCTGGGAAGCTCCAGACATTGGATATACTGCTGAAGCGTCTACGGGCTGAAAATCATCGTGTACTTCTGTTTGCTCAAATGACTAAGATGTTGAATATTCTTGAGGTACTTGTACATTCTCATTGGTATCATTTGCACTTTGCTGCACATGCATGCTTGCACACTTTCAGCTACACACACAGAGAGCTTGATTTTCAACAAATTAAGCAACTCTGGAGTACTGTCCTCTCTCTCTCTCTCTGGGTGATCATAATGAAGTTGTTCCATAATACCACCATGAGCAGAGCTGCTTGAAAACCTGAAAAACGGCAACTTGGTTCCTTGTTGTCACCAGATTCCTAGACTTTGTCTTCAACTTTCTGAATTTGATGCAGATAGAAGCAAGGGTTGTTAGCTTTTCAATCTCAACTTCATTTGTACTTTGAAGTATAAACTTATTGTTAGGAATGTAGCTAAGATTCCTGAACCTCCATATATTATCTACTGCATCATTTTTTCTCTCTTGACTATATTCATTATATCCATACTTAAGCCAGTTCCCTCATAAATTTACTTTTTTCAGGATTACATGAACTATAGAAAGTACAGGTATCTTCGTTTGGATGGATCCTCAACCATAATGGATCGGCGTGACATGGTCAGGGATTTTCAACGTAGGTAGGAATCAGGATTTTGTTCCATCCACTTTTCTTGATCTATTCTGGGTTGTAAATGTGCATGATCATGGTTCTATTGAACATGTGTCTTTTTCTCTGTGTGTGTAGGAGCGATATATTTGTGTTTCTATTGAGTACTAGAGCTGGAGGTCTTGGAATTAATTTGACCGCTGCAGATACAGTCATATTTTATGAAAATGATTGGAACCCAACCTTGGATCTACAGGCAATGGATAGAGCACATCGGCTAGGTCAGACAAAGGAGGTCAGTTTACCTAATATATAGTTTTTTAACTAATTTTTTTGTATTGCTGTGAATGAATTAATTCTGCTTTCATATGGTGCTTATCTTTTCTCTTTTCTTATGCTCCACTGACACATAAAACCACCTTGGTCTTAAAAGAGGCATGGTTAGAAACTGAATTGGGCTTGTTCCCCCGTCCTCTCCATTTTCATCAGTTAATGATTCATCTCCTCAGTTTCTTCCTTTTTCTTCTATTACTAGGGAGCAAATTTAATATCATTTAGTATCAGTACACAGTTCAAAAACCACGATATTTATACAGAAGTCTGATCTCATTTTGAGTCAAAGATGGTCATCTTTTACTTTCATTATGTATAGATCTTGGGTTATAGATGATTGCTTCCTTATGTGTTTTATTATCTCATGCATTTGAGGCTACTGTTTTTTGGCTGATACTGATCAAAGTGGCTGATGATTTGGCTGCTTGTATTATTAGGCATGATTCACAATACGGATGCTTAGGTTTGGCTAGTTGTCAGTGATTAATGTTTGTTTGAATTATATGTGCTTACTCGTGTATTTTTTCGGTAATTATGTACTCAATACATGAATCTACACTGGCTGAAGTTTATCTCTTTGGATGCACTTTTAATTATGTGTGCTGAAGGAAGGATAAAAGATAATTTTTTTGGCTAAACACTACCTGTATGTGTGCCATGTAGGTAACTGTCTACCGATTGATCTGCAAAGAGACAGTTGAAGAGAAAATTTTGCAAAGAGCAAGTCAGAAAAATACTGTACAGCAGCTTGTTATGACTGGAGGTCATGTTCAGGGAGAACTTTTGGCACCTGAGGACGTTGTCTCCTTACTTATTGATGATGCCCAGTTAGAGCAAAAATTAAAAGAGATACCTCAACAGGTTACTTCTTAAGCTTTTCTTTAGTAAAGTTAAAAAAGGTTTCCAAGTCTGAGCGGAGCTAGGATACATCTTTTAAACTTGGTTTTATAAGATGCACATGAATGTTGTCAAGCATATAGAAAAGAGTTGCCTCAAATGTTTTTGCTTGAAGAAAAAATTATATAGAAAGGAGAGCGACCATGTTTGAGCCATCTAACTGACAAATCTGTCAGTAAAGCTTGCTGCTTTAGCTTTTACTATTTTTGAGAAAGGGTTGATAGCTGCTGGTTCCGCGCTCTGCTTTGGTAACTATGCTTGTCATTGTCTTGTGAGTTAAAGTTGTTGTCACGCTGAGTGGCCCACAGAACATCGGTCAATACCAAACCAGGTTAATGTAAATTTATGTCCCATGGCACAATGACTAATTCTTGATTTGGACCAGTAACCAGATATGGAAGTGCTGCAATCCCATTATTTGAATCTAAGAACACCATGGTTTCCTGATGCGAGCAAGGATGCAAAGGGGAAATCCTATGTGGGAAGGGTGGTGTCTCAAGGTATTTTATCTTCTCTTTGCAGGCAAAGGAGAGGCAGAAGAAAAAACGGGTAACAAAGGGCATTCGGCTCGATGCTGAAGGAGATGCCTCGTTAGAAGATTTCACAAACCTCAGTGGTGAGGACGCAGGTGGTGACCAAGCACCACACCTGGAGAATGGAAAGGCACCCAGCAATAAGGTGCAATGAATCTATCTGTTGTGTTCTTATACTTGTTTCTGGATCTTTGATTTTTTTTGTATGTCAGAACTCTTAATTTTCTGATCCTTTCTAGCTCTGTGATAAACTTTGCAGAGGAAAGCAAATTCTGACAAGCAAACACCTTCAAGGCAGCACAATTCTCAGAAAGTTTCCAGGAATGTCCAAGCCACAGAGATGGATATTCCATTGGATTATGATGAAGATTTTGGGAAAAACTTGGACACTGGCCAGCCAAAGGGGAAGAGCCGGAAGAGGCCAAAGACAAGCGTGAATGGTAGCCTTGTCACTGCATCAAATTCTGTACCAGGAAAAGCAGTGGATCTAATCAAGTTCCCACCTCTCTTTGACCCGACTCCTGTTACCAATGGAGCAGAGCAAGAGGAAGAGAAATTTTCCCTCGATCAGGACTGAAACAGTTGATGATGAGTCTTTATCATGTTTAACAGAAAAGTGAAGGTGCTACCTTCATTAGGTTCTGGAGGGGATAAAGGCCTTAGTCATAAACTCAGAAGGTTTACTAAACATAGGAACCTACATGGTGAAGCAATCAAGTCTGTAAAAGTTTGTGGATATTGCACTGGTTTTTGTGGCCATTTCCATGACAGAAGATTAGCAAGCCCTCGGAATGTATATAGTCATGCCACGGATTAGCTGAGCAGTATACAGATTCTCTTTCTTGCTTTATATATATGTATGTATATTTCTCATTCTTTGGCTATATAGACACTGGACACCCACAAGTTCTGTAATGCTTCCTGGTGTTGAGATGCATTGGGTGTTCAACTTCCTGACCTGTGGTATTGGCAGGAGACCTGCCTATTGCTGCCACTCTTCAGCAGATCTAGTTTGATTCTGCTATTGTAGTTCACTCTGATATGCTAATTCAAGTTCAGTTTTGTAACTAGCTTGTTTATTGTTCTGCTAACTTGAATTTTAGGGGAGTAGCTATTGAAATAACAATTTTACGGGAAACAACTTTCAGAAGTGTAATATACATTGTGTTGCAAGTTGGAGAGGGTTGATTCTGAAAATTCAGAATTTCATCACAACTGAAATTCAAGCCTAGAGTTCACAGGGCCATGGTTCAGTCATCATATAACCTACATTATTCATACAAGACAGAATTGAAGAATGATCCTGTCAGGGTTTCTCATTAATGACTGTACGAAACTAGCAAAAGACCCTTATAGGGGGACTATAAACAGACTTTGGTCTCCAAAATTAGGGGTTCAAGGGCATTTTTGCTCTAAAGGGAAAATGACCTCTTTATCTATTGCCAGAACATTGTGAAATGGCCGACACTGGTTCCTCTTTGCATCTTGCTCCACATTAGAGTGCAGACAATATAGATTAAGAACTTTTTTCTTTTCGCTATGCAAAGGGAAAACCATCCCTCATAGAGGACTATAACCAGACCTTAGTCTCCAAAATTAGGGGTTCAAGGGCATTTTTGCTATAAAGGGAAAATGAGCTCTTTATCTATCGCTAGAACATTGTGAAATGGCCGACAGGAGTTCCTCTTTGTATCTTGTTCCACATTAGAGTGCGAGACAATATAGATTAAGATTCTTTTTTTTTTCTTTTCGCTATGCAAAGGGAAACCCATACCCCCCCCCCTCCTCCCCATAAAATTCCCAACGCTGTTCAGACTTTTCAATATTCACAGATTTTTTTCAATATTTTCATGATACTTTCAAATACGAGCAATATTATGCTGCAAACAACTGCATCAGTGCCAGGCATATCAGGAGCGTAGTCTATTTGGTGCAAACCGACAGGAAGTACTGCTAAAAGATTTCCATATTCAATGAAAACTGGTTTAATTTCTGAACAGCATAAATGTAAAACCCACTAGAAAAATCTTTTTCGGACCCGGATCGGATTCGAGTCTCCTCTCCCGTCAGAGCGCCGGTGACCCACCGGTCGGGCTCCACACCCCTCCCTCTGTCGCCCTCTTCCTCCCTGAGTCTAGCAGACACCCCAACGAACCCTTTCGCCGGCGACAGCTCCGCAGATCCTTTCCGCCACCCACCATGTCTCCTCGCAGGGTTTTCCGAACTAATCCCCCTTCTTCCCTTCTCGGCTACCGCCAGCAACTACCGCGATCGTCAACAGCAGCCGTCGGCGACAGCCTTGATGGTCTCCTTCGTGCCCTCCGGTCTTTCGGGGCCTCCTCTTCCTATTTTTTTGGCCGGCAGCACTTCGCCGGAACCCTGCTCGGTGTTCTTCGTTCAGCGACCACCTCACCGGAACCCCAATGACGGTGGTTCCTACGTATATCTCTTTCTCTCTCTCTCTCTCGCTTACTGTAACAACCCGATTTGGGGCCTCTCAAGCCCGGGTTCGTGGACGTTAGTTCCTAGAGGGAAATTACTCAATAATCTAAAAAACAACTCAAAATCGTGCCAGGAATTTTTTTTATTCAATACTTGAAGGTCCATACATCCATTTACAATATCATAACCATCCAAAGACAAAAGCAGAATAAAAAGTAAAAGGGAAATCATACTTCTGATGTGGCAGTCGTACTAAGTCCTGTGAGTGATGGCAGCAGTCCCTGAACCTACAGTTGCAACCAAAAGAAGGGAGGTGAGTCTACAACCCAGTAAGATTCCATTTATAAATAGACACGACCGTTGCAACTGTAGTGAGCTCTAAGCTCCTAGTCTTAGTTTAGTTTGCTACTTATGCACACATGTTAGTTATGAGTTTTACTCCATTTACCGCATCTCTAATTTCATTTTCAAACACCTCTTCTACTCTAATCGGCTATTCTGGACATAGCCCCATCGGGCGTAGCAACCCATGTAGACAACCCAGAGTCTACAATGTTGGCCAGACTTATGAACTACTCACAAACAACGTAGTCCAAACTGGCCCAAACTACAGACACAGGTGCTGCAGCAGCTCGCCGGTTGCAAGCCGAGAGCGAAATGACTCAAACGGTAGCTAGCTGAAGAGTCAGAGTGGCTATACTTCCCCCAAGGTGTCTCAAGGAGCTATACCTGCCCCCAAGGTTTTGTGGTTCATGCTACGTCCTACATTTGTCTAGTGGGTAATGTTTTAACCCTTAAGGGCCACCTAGAAACGTCTGAGATATTCTCAGGTTACTCACGAGGTACACACCTCAACATTACCCTAGACCATGCCTCTTAGTAGAGTTCCCATCACACACCGGGTGGTCATCCTATAGACAACTTTTACTCAACATTCACACCTGAATTTAGTGCGCTATACAATCCTCAATGTATATCCACTAATTACTTTTAACACATGTTTATATGTCTGAACTGTTAAGGATGGAAACTCACCATAGATTAATTCACGACACTTACAATGTCCAAAGCATAAGCGTGACATTTCCCAAGGTAATACCTACCCTGAGACTCTAGAACTCTACCCTCAATTTTCACATAACACATCAATCTTATACATGCAATCATGTCATGCCACTTTTATTTCATAACTCAGAAAATATGCATAATCAGGTTTAAGAATTACACTTGAACTTTATAGATTCCTAGACATGCAAAACAATGTCTCTTTACAATAAACAAAACTAGCATACTTGAAGCACATGAAATCATATATAAAGATGCCTAAACTAATTACATGTGTTTTAATCAACTAAGGAGGAATTTGCAAATGTTCACTTACCTGGAACACTTAAATTCCAATTGTAACCCTTGATCTGAAAACAACAAATACCTCGTATGATCAAAATTACCAAAACACCCTTAAACTTAATTGTCAAACTCTGACTCCATTCTTTCAGAGTTTGTTCACACATCCCCTACTAATAGACTCTACCCAAGCAGTAGAATCCATGGATTCAAGAATCACATGGATTTGACTTTGGGGTACTTAGTTATGCCTTGTATTCTTTTTAAGCGTATCAAGGGTAAAATGGTCTTTTTGCTCTTTCAATGACCTCTATGTCATCTTTACTTCATGTTACTTTAAGATCCACATCCATAATAAAATTTGACCACTTAAGACCTCAACTCAACTATGATTTGGATCATGGATTCGGTATTCTTGATCCAATCTGCTTGAAAAGGGTTTGTCTGAATCTAAATCAGGTCGTTTAATCGAATCCAACTTGAGTTTAGGGTCCAAACTGGGATCCAAACCTGAATCTAATTTGTAATAGAAAAATCGAGTCTTCGCTACTTTGATTTTTCCACCACACCTGATCAATCAATCGCACACCAATCTTTATATACCCTACTCATCCGATTTGTCTCGGTCTAGACTTAGTCGGTCTGACCCATATTGAGTCCACCTTTAGTCTGGGCCGAAACGGTCTACCATTACAAACCCGACTCGATCTGCTAATTAATTCATACTCGACTTGGTCCGAATAGACCGAGACGGTCTGTCACAACCCGCACCTCCTGACTCGGGTTTTTTTTTCTGCAACAGTTCCGGCAACATCATTGTTGTCGAACTGTTGCAACCTCTGTAGATGGGCCGGTGCCTGCAGTGATGAGGGCAGCGGCCAGACCTCCTACCTCCTTGCGGCAGGCGGTCCTCCCTTCCCCGTTTTCGTCATCATTGGGTGACAACAGCAGAGGAAAAATCCCTTTATCACTCTCCTTCTTCTATTGAAATGCAGGGACAGGGTTCTCCCTGTCCCTGTTTTGCTGCAACTCGCCGACAACCATGAGGTTGCTGGCGACCCCCGTATTTAAACAAACAACGAGAGGGAGATGGCTTACCTGACGGCGACCGGCGACGGCTGCAACACCTCCTTCTCCTGTTTCTCCCTTCACACTCCCTCTCTGCTCTTCTGGTGATCGAATAGGGAAATGAGAGGAGGGCTCCCCATGGATTTTATAGCCATGGGGGTTGGTCAGTTACCCCCTCCCTCCTTTTGTATTAACTGGGGGTAGCCCGCTTCCTCTCCCATGATCTGCTTCGTAGGAGAGGAAGGGGCGTCGTCCCCATCTCCTTCCGTAACCCCCCCCCCCCCCCCCCCACGATGGGGGGAGCGTTACACTTACCCTCGTTCCTCTTCGTCTGTCTTCATCCCCTTCGACTTTCTTTTTCCGGCAGGCTGCAGGGGCCTACCTCCTGTCGCCCGTGTTTTCTCTTTCGGAGGGTTGGCAGGGGCGAGACCCTGCCGTCGGCTGGCTCTAGCAGGCCGGCAGGGGCCAAGCTTCTGCCGCGCCCTCTCCTTTCTAGCAGGCGGCAGGGTTGCTGCCTGTGTTGCCTATTCTGTCAGACAGAGAGCTCCCAGAGAAGGGGTCGCTCGTGCCTTGGTTGGCAGGGTGGCAGCCCCCCCCCCCCTGCCTGCCTCTTATTCAGGCAGGTCGGCAGGGGCCGAGCCCCTGCCACCTCCCTGTGTCCGTGAGCGATGGCAGGGGCCGAGCCCTGTTGTCGTCTCTCTCTTTTTCCTCGTTTGGTGGGCAGGGGTCGAGCCCCTGACACCTCCTTGGGTTTTCCTGGTGAATCGTTGTTGCCTCTCTGTTTGTCAGGGTAGGTTGGCAGGGGTCAAGCCCTGCCAAATTTGATCCCTCTTTTGGCAGGTTGGGAGGGGTAAGGCCCCTGCAGCCTGTAGTTTTGGGGGAGTTTGGCAGGGGTCGAGACCCTGCCTCTGCCGATGTTTCCTGTAGGATGGCAGCCCTTGTCAACTCCTGATTTGCCTGGGTATTGAGAGAAGCAGCCCCCTGCCCTTTTGCCACCTTTTGGAATGCAGGGGCCTTTGCGTTTCGGGCCTGCAGGGAGCAGGGCTTCCTGCCTCGAACACTTCATGCTAAGCAGTGCCCCCCCCCCCCCCCCCCCCCCCCTCGAACACTTCCTGGCATCCTATTGTCAGCCTACAAAGCATTTGAAGGGCTTTTCCTATGTTTTTCTTAAATATAATCATGCAAACGTGTTCAACATGCTTGATTTTATTGGAACCGAATCTTGGATCGTCCGATTCAATTTCAAAGGTAAGTTTTTATAAGATTCTAAAATCAACGGTCTAAGATTTACATAAATATTCAAGGCTTAAAAGATCATTTTTTTTATCAAAGAAACATTATCCAAATGTCGTTTCATAGCAGATTGAACATGCCGAACATATATGTAGGGCCAGATTTTATAAAACAATAACTCGAGAACACCGTTCACTCGTGATAGGCAGCTACCACCTACTATTTATGTGGCCGTAGTTGTCTGCCACTTTTCTAGCCTATTGTCCGACTTTTGAAGGTTTCATGTTTTCCTTAATTATGATCATACATATGTGTTCTACATGATTGACTTTATAAAAATCAATTCTTGGATCATGTACATAGATAGGTTTTTATAAGATTTAAAAAACATTTATAAATACTCAAGGCTTAAAAGAAATCATATTTTTTTTATAAAAAAAAACATGATCCAGGTGTTCCTTCCCAAGAATTTGAACATGGCGAACACATCAGATTTGCCAAAACAACTCGAAAACACAGGTCACTGGTATTAGGCAGCTACCACCTACTACATACATATAGACATGTGTAACTGTGGACGAGCAAATCATCCACTGTTACGTCGGAGTCAGTTTTCCGCCCTGACCTTCGGTGGCTGTCCAGGACTAAAGGTCTAAAACATAGAAAAAAGATATTGAAAGTGTCCATTCTGTCCAACGTTTGAGCGTCCATTGTTACTATATATATATATACACACACACACCATGAGTGACCAGTGTTTTTGGGTTGTTTTCTTTGAATCTAAACCTACAAATGTGTTTGACATGTTTGAATTGTTTTTAATGTCTTTTGATAAAAAAATATGAATTTTTAAGCCTTGAATAATATTTATGTAAATTTTAGACTGTTTATTTTTAAATTTTATAAAAACCTACCTGCGTAATAGAATTGAACGATCCAAAACCTACCTTGAAGACATATGTATGATCATATTTAAGAAAAGATGAAAATATCTTCAAAAGCTGGTAGGCTGACGGTAGACTAGAAAAGTGGTAGGCAGCTACCACTCTCTCTCTCTCTCTCTTTATATATATATATATATATATATATATATATATATATATATATATATATATATATATATATATATATATATATATATAAAGAAGGTGGATGATTCACCGTTGTCCTCCCCTTTAAAATCTATGTTAAGTATTTTTTTTGGCAAATCCGATCATATGGATGTAACCTTCAAGGTTGAAAGCACATGAATAGACTAATGGATCAAGTTTTTTTTTATGTATACACAAGATTTTACAAGGTTTAAAAAATCAACGGTTATGAAAAATTTTATGTTACAAAATCATACTTACAGATAAAACAAAGTTTGATCCAAAAGTTTGTTCATATATATGTTTTCAACCACTAAGATTACATCACAGTCAAATGTGCCAAAAAAAATATATTTAACATAGATTTTGAAGGGGAAGATAAGGGGTGAACTATTTATTGGGCGGATCATCTCCCTTCTCACACACACACACACACACACATATATATATATATATATATATATATATATATATATATATATATATATATATATATATATATATATATATATATCAAATTATATTTTTTATAGCTTACATAGTAAAAAAAACATGCATAAGATGAAATGCCTCTTATGATTAGATGTATTTTTACAGCAACGAAAACCCAATTAAACTCATACTTTATAAAACTTGAAGATTAGAAAAACCTATTTTTCTAGTTAAATTGATTTGATTTAAATTATGATTTTAATAAATAAGTGATAACAAGAATATTTAAAAGTTTAGATTAAATAAAAAATACTTGCAAGTATATTTTTAATAGTGTTTAGAAAGTTAAAAGATAAAATGTCTAAAGAGCTAATAATCTTCTCATATTTTTTCTTTTTTACTAATAATTATGACATACATTTGCCTCTTTTGTAGTCAAATGATTTTGGAGTAAATAAGCAAGAATATTTGTTCTTCCAAACTGCTATCTTCTTCCATTTTTTTTTTTAAACTCTAGGCTGTCCTTTTTTTTGTACAAGTGGCATGTTAACAATGTAGGGTGCATTTGGTTGTGTTTTTTAAAAGTTAAAATATTATTCAAAAGATACTCACTTTGAAAATTTTATGAGATTTCAAACTTAATGAGTTTAAATTCACTTTATAAATCTCACTTTTTGGTTATGTGGCAACTCATTTTTTATGAAACATGTTTTTGAGGTTCTTTGCAAATTTTATTTTTATGTTTAGTTGCTTTTAAGGTACTGTTCAAATAATATTCACTTTCTGAAGTATGCTACAAAGTGAATCTCTTGTGATGGTACCCGTAGCATCAAGAGCAAATGTTGATAGTATCATTGTGAATCGGTCGATTCATATGATATCGGCGAAAAACCAACTGACTGAACCAGCTAATTTTCAAATAACTCTTAAAAATGCAAAAATAGTTTTTTTTTATATTTTAATAATTTTTATTTTTTAACACGTGTCTTTCAGTGGTTAAAAGTTGGCTGATTCAAAATGATTCAACCTTGAATCAAAATCGCCCGGTTCCAGAATCGATGTCATGATACTTACAAAATTGATTGAGAGTTGGCTTGCCTTGAGTTTCTTTTTTCTTTTCTTTTCTTTTTTCATCTATTGCATGGAGAAACTGTGTTTGGGGTCCGAGAACTAGTTGGGTTGGTCTTAATCTGCTGTACTATCATCATTCCAGTGATACTTTTAAGTTCAACTTAATGGTGTTCGGACCCAAAGGGGTTTGACATAGTGGGATGGGACCTAGGCCGCTAGGCAGGTGGTCCAGGTTCAAATCCCATGGTGTCACCCCTTGCTCAAGCCGATGTGTGGTCACTCTTTGGGGGCAAGGGGTGGTAAGCCCACGGAGTTTTAGTTGTCAAGACAACCACCATAAGTACAACAGGCAAAGATAACGTGGCTAGGTCTATGATCTTGTCCCCCACACCCGCTCCAGTCCACTGCCATCCCTACCTAGGGGGTGGTTTCTCCGTGTAAGTACCAAAAAGAAAAATCATGGTGTTCAATTCCTTGGATAACAATTAGGAAAGCCAGTTGGATCCGGATTGTATATTTAACCAGATCAAAGGTATTTTGGATGAACATGGTTCATAAAATAAAGTTTGTTTCATAAACATGTTGGATTCACCACAAAAAATGTCAGGTTTGGTGAGATCCAGTCTAGAATCAGATAAATAAGTTAGTTTAGAACCAGGTCTGACCCAACCCATTTTATCTAGTTCACATGAAAACCAACAAAATTATTTTCTGTGGATCCAGTGTCTGCAGGGGGTTTAAGAGCATGTCTGATCTGGAATTCTACTATGTGTTATAAGTCTGAGATCTGAATATGAAACCGAACTTACTCATTAAAATTAAGAGCAGTGTCCAGTCAACCCTAACATGACCCATATCCGATCCATTTGCAACCCCAACAATAGGGCTGTCAAGGGGTTGGGGTTCGGGTTTGGGTTTTGTTGGGTCACGAAAATAGAATCTCAAACCTGGACCTGCATCATTTTTGAAATTTATTTTTATTTAAAATATAAATTAAATAATCGGGTTGGGTCAGGTACCTGGCAAAAAATTATGACCCAAACCCAGCCTGTATATTGCTCGGGTTGGGCATTTTGCATGCCCATACCCAGGAACTCAGGTTCAGGTTGGGTCGGTACCCAATACAAACCAGACCCGTTGACAGCCCTACCTAACAATAATGATAAGCTCCAAAGTCAAGTCAACATCACGGCTTCATTGAGATGTCATTTATCTCCAACCGAGCCTGACCCGTTACCAGTCCAGCTAGGTAGGGTCCAACATTATCGGGCCTCAAGGCACACAAGGCAACCCAAACCTGATCCATCTCGGTTCAGACACCCAACTAAGTATCAGGTATTCGATCAGATGTCCACCTCAACGCTTGCTCTTATTTTTATACATGGGCTATGTTTTCCTGGCGTGTCCCTGGTGACATGATCAGGCACATGGACACGAACATAATACGTACAGATAATATTCTAATACTATGTTATTATTTTTTATTGTTTTTATTTAAATAAGAAATGCATGTTTACCTTTAAAATATTAAAAAAATCATTTGTATTGATTAATTATTTATTTATTTTTAAATTTTGTGTCCTCTTGTCATTTTCCAAAAAAATCGAACTTGATGGCACGTGTCCTCGTGTCTTTGTGACATAGCTTTTGATGATTCCATCATACACGGATTAGATTCCAGAAGCTTCTGTATTGGTTTTCAAGAAGAAACTGAACCATTTACCACCATTGCAATCCTTCACAAAATATTTCCTGTAGGTTTTGTGGTGCAAGGCCTCACTAATAGATCTTCAATTATGTCATGACTTGAAGTTGGTGGTTGAATGGTGCTGAAATCTTTGAACAACCGAGTTGTTGGTTGGTATTGCATGGTGAGTGTTATTAATTACTGTACATAAGCCTGTTGATAGTGGCCCATTTGCCTATTTAGAGGACAAAGAGAGACCCATTCATGTGGTGGTTGCCCTACAACAACTACCCTCCTTGACCTTGTATGCAAGCTGGCAGACTCATGACTTGATTGGGGATGTTTGATTGCATGGGCCCCCTATTAATAGTAGAAGTTTGGGGGCAGAGCCTTGAAATTTTTTGAGTACTTATTAAAAATGAGGGCTCTAAAAATAAGCTCCCTATTAATAGTAGGAGTTCTGGGTCAGCGCCTCGGAATTTTTTGAGCCCTCTATTAATTAATAATAGGAGTTCGAGGGCAGCGCCTTTAATTTTTTTGTGCTCTTATTGAAAATGCAATCCCTATTAAAAATGGGCCCCTAAATTTTTTTTTGGCCCAAGGGCCCTGAGGCCCAAGTCTCATTGGCCTCTTGACAGGTCCGCCTCTGGATCTGGCATGGGGTCTCGTTTGGCAAACATATGATGCAAGATTCTCATAGCCAATGTTGTCAGTATCATTGCTAATCGGCCTGAATCGGCCGATTCGTGTTGTATCGGCGAAGAAATCATACAAAACTGAGCTGATTTGGCTTATTTTTAAATAAACATAAAAAATGGTTTAAATAGTTTTTACTATTTTTTAATACTTTCCTGACACGCATCATTTGCTCGTTAAAAACTGGTCTATTCAGCTCGAATCGGCCGATCTGAATTGATTTGAAATTCGATTCAAGGTCTGATACGATTCTGACAACATTGCTCCAAACCCTTTATATAAGGTCTGTTCATTTACGTTTGCAATAGCTTGTTTGTTGCTAATAGGGGATAAATTTAGATTATGTTTATAAAAAAGAAGAAGAAACTTATTAAAAAGTGTTCTTATTGGGATAATATAGCCGATGAGGGTATGTTTATTTGGTAGGAGCGAACTCGTGCACATCACCAAGCTGATGGATGTTGGGAAAATTCACGGGTGTTCATCCCTTTGGTGCTGTTTGAATTAGTGGAATCCTGAGGCATTGGAATTCCTCATTCTCTTGTTTGGATTGAACATATAGAGGTAGAATGAGATTCCCCTCAAATACTACGAATAAAAATTTTTATCTGAAGAAGGGAATTGCATTAAAAAATGGGTTTTAATATAAACCCGATGGGTCCCAACCCTCAATCCCCCTTCTCCCGATCCATTTTTCTTTCCTTCATAAACCCTAGCACACATACAAATTAAGAAAGAGAGAGAGAGAGAGAGAGAGAGTTGCAATTTTGTTAAAATCATAGTTTGAATACAAAAGAAGAAACTAGTTTTCATAAGTGAATACAAACAACAGAATGAGATTTCGTTTTCAAATCAATAAAGTAACCCGAACGGTGTAATCGGATTCTTGAGAATTGGATTCCCCACAATTCCATGATTCCAAACAAGCTCTTACCGTTTTACCAAAGCTTGGTGTACTCCCTAGTGAGCAAGGAGATCCCAAGGTTTTTACAGTAATGAGCTTGCCAGTGAGTGTGCTTATTTTTCCCAATTCGCCAAAAAAGGTAATGACATCATAGGAAAAACAATAAAATTATTACTTTTTTTAAGGCACTGTCAAAAAAAGTTTAAAATGCAAGCTCAACCGTCGATAGCTTCGTGGTAAAACTTATCCATGCATGCAATCCCAGTCAAACAATTGTTGAAGTAGGGTGCTAGGTAAGATCTTGAAATTGTATGATACATTCAAAATTAAATGGTCATATTCTCACAATACAATTTATTTCCAAATATCACGACCTTAATTATCATGATATTTTTATTTTATGCACTACAACAAAAAGTAGCTATAAGCCTCGTGTAAATGCCACTAAGAGACAGGTGGGGTGGGGGGGTTAGGAAAAAATTAGGAGGGAGGCAGGAATTTTTTTTTTACCTACAGGGGAAGTTTAAACTGCCGCCGTAGGTGGCCACACTCAATAGCAGCAATTTTTT
Source organism: Nuphar pumila (assembly GCF_984573655.1). Classification (NCBI taxonomy): domain Eukaryota; kingdom Viridiplantae; phylum Streptophyta; class Magnoliopsida; order Nymphaeales; family Nymphaeaceae; genus Nuphar; species Nuphar pumila. The sequence continues at coordinate 132,181,259 of NC_143251.1, forward strand.
CAAAATTGTCCGCTGTTTGAATGTCATCCTTTCTTTTTTTGTTGTAGTGATGCTCTCTTATATAGAGTAACCCGTAACAGTGAACAAGCAAATCGTCCATTGTTAGGTGCACTGGCCACTCACTATAAGAAAAATGCTAATTAGCGACGGAAATAATTCGTCGCTAATTTATGACGGATTACCTAGAGAAAACTAGTCATTCGTAAAATTGAAATTAGTTACGAAATTAGCGACGGAAAAATTTTGTCTCAAAATCCATCGCTAAGTGGCGACAGATTTGCAACGGAAAAATTTTGTCGCAAATTAGACACAAATTAGCGGAAAAAAAAAATTCACTAATCTATCGCAAAGTAACGATGGATTTTGCGATAAAATTTTTTCGTCATGAATCCATCGCTAATTTGCGATATAAAAAGGCCCGTTCAGGGCACGATCTCTCTCTTCCCTCCTCCCCCATTTAGGGCACCGAATTCCGCAGCAGGGGATCATCTAGCCCAGGTGATCGCTCGCATCGACAACCAGGTTGGGGTTAAGGTTTCCCTACAAGGAGGCCAAGAACCCTCTGTGGCAGTCGAGATCGATGTCGGCGTCGAACGGGTTGGAGTAGACGACGTTGAGGAGGGAAGAAAGGCAGGGTTTTTGTTGGAGGAAGGAAGGGTCGAGGTTGAAGATGGAGAAAGAGGAGGAGGAGGAGGAGTCAACGATGTGGCACAGGTACTATTTACAAATGTTTGGCACAGGTATATGTTACAGATTTGTGGTCGGATCATGCACCTTGGCCTTTTAACCAGTTGCCTAAGAGCTACAACTTCTTGGTGAAACATGGGGCACTTTGGAGGATGACGTATTACGCATTAGCTTCGCGCTTGGTCCACCAGCCACATTTCACGGCGACTTCCGCTTTCATAGCTCGGTGAGGTTTCTTGTTTTTTGATGGATGAATGTTGAACATATTGTTTCACGCTTTCAGTTGTATTTGATGATAAGTGCTCGCGGACTGTTAACTATTTATATATGATTGGAACATGGGTAAACTTATCTATGTCAAAGCTACTAAAGGGAGAATGTGCATTGTACAAGCGCCTTCAATTTATTCATATATTTTGTGGATTAAATTGCTTAACAAATATCATTAAAAGAGAACATAGGACATGAGGGATATCTAGGATTGATTATGGTTTCAACTGTGGACTTATGTTTTGTAGGCTATAGTTGTTTTTTTTTTCTTTCTTTTTTTCTAGATAGGAATCCCCAAGTATTTGCAGCATGATCCAAATTTGTCAAATCTATGCCAAGAAATTTTTTTCTATATGAAGTCAAATTTTGTTGAACGTGTATGTTATTTGAATGTGAAATGACCCGAAGACAACTTAATATGTTTCGTTTATCTTGTCCATCACATAGTAATTCATTTGAAATCTATTGTCCTTACATACTTGGGCTTTTGTAATATATTTTTTTCTCATAAAGGTGCATGTTTGTTTGAATGTTGAATCTTTCCTTGAGTATTGGTTTGATCCCTACATTAGAGTCTGTTATGGGACAATCACCTGCTGAAAATTTGCAGTGCTTAGTTTCTTACACTTAAAACTTTCAATTCAAGATTATTGATGAGTTTGAGACTTTGAGCTACTGATTAGACTTGAGATATAGGAAAGAGTCTGAGAGCTTTAGTTTCACACACATTATCATTTTGGAAGCTAGAGTAATTGGTAAACATATGTATGTTTCTAACATCTATTGGTGCATCAATGTGCATTTCCACTTTTCCAGAGAGGTTGCAAAAGGACCAATGAAGTACCAGCCAGATATCATAATTAGTGTATATCCTTTAATGCAACACGTGCAACTTTGAATCTTGCAAGCAAAAGGACTTTTGAAGAGAATAGTGTTCACTACTATTGTAACAGATCTAAGCACTTGCAATCCTACATGGTATAGCTCCCTTTTTGTGCACTTAGCATTCTGTCGGCGTCTTTCATATCATATAGTTCTTTAATCTATTTGTTGAATAGATTTTATGTTGATTAAGTATAATACCTCTAATTTCACTTCTCTGGTCAGGTTTCACAAGCTTGTAACTAGATGTTATTGCCCAACTGCAAAGGTAGCAAAAAGGGCTTCAAGAGCCAGACTGAAGGCTTCTCAAATTAGGGTGTATGGCCTTCCTGTGCGGCCTTCTTTTGTTAAGCCTATTCAGCTAAAGGATCTTTTTTAAGATTGTTCATTTGCTTGCCATTCATTTATTTTGTTTTATTTACATCTATTCTAAGATGTTATGTCATAATTTGACTAAGGTTATCTTCTTTGTCATGGAACTTCAATTTATGCGCTTTTATGTTTTTCCTCATCTTTTTGACACTCCCTTTTAGGATGAACTAACAAGAGAATTGGGAATGGATGAGCAACTACCTATTGTTTTACTCATGGGTGGAGGTGAAGGTATGGGGCCCATTGAAGCCACTTCCCATGCTCTTGCAAATGCATTGTATAATGAGTCTATTGGAGAGCCAATAGGTCAGATTATTGTTATCTGTGGAAGGAATAAAAACTTGTGAGTAGGTTGCAGTCGATTAAGTGGAACATACCTGTTCAGGTATAGACAACCATCCTTGCTTATATGTAATTGAAAGTTTGAAACTGCTTTCTTCATGTTAGTTTTTCGTATTCCTAATTATGCTTGGAAGTTTTGACTTCAGATCCTCTTAAGATTGTGCTATTTTTTTTATTCACATTCTTTTCCTGCTACTTATTGAGTTACGTGTTAAGATTCTTGTTATTTTGATATTTCATCAAAACACATGGATCCTTGTTGAAATTGCTTTTAATATTCATTGGATGACATAATCTAGTGCACCTTTGAGTGGAATTTGTTCATGTTCAGAGGTTTGGCATGCCTTGATGCTTGTTATCCTTTCAATCATTTAGTGAAGGAGCTTATGATTGAGTAATGCTCAATTGAAGGCGTGTATGCCTCAGCTTGAGGCACACTTCAAGGCGTATGAGGCGCACACCTCGGGGCTCTTTTTTTAAAATTTTGTGATGGATTAGCGATGGATAATATTTGTTGTTAATATTTAGCGATGAATTTTTTATGTTTTGCGACAGATTATATTTCGTCGTTATTTTAGCGACGAAATATAATTCATCGCAAACCCAAATCAGTGTTTATTTAGCGACGGACTCATGACAGATCATGTTCGTCTCTAATTCATCACAAATTAGCAACAAAAGTAGTGACAGATCAGTTTTGTCGCTAATTAGTGACCAGAATTATGTGACAGACGCTATACATCGTTAATCTGTCACCAATCTATCGCTAAATTGTTTAGTGACAGATAAAGTCTATCGCTAATCCATGTTTTTCTTGTTGTGGTTGTTCGCACTTGCTCGTTAATGGGAAAACATGCTTTAGCGGCGCTAAAACACTCAGATTGTTGTTGGGTGTGCATTTTAAGTGTGTTTGAACATTTTTTCGGTCCAGTGTTATGGGTTTTCGTTCAAGTATGTATTTCATAACTTTTTAAAGCTTTGTATAGGCCAAGACTTTTCTCTATTTTCAACGAAGCATCTTATCTTGTCGCAAATATTTTCCTCGTTGTTCCCCGTCAAGTTAAAACTATTTAGCATTCACCGTGGCAAAATGGATGATTGGATTCACCATTAGAAATTCAGAAGGGTGGTTCATTAAAGCTGGTTGGACTAACCATTAGAAGAAGGGTGGTTCCAGTGGCGGAGCCAAAAGTTTTTCGTTGGGTGGGCAGACTTCGAGTGGTGATGATCGATCTCTATCGGTGGCGCAATGGCTCGAAGCCTCCGTGGTGGTGAAGATCATAGATCGAGATCAAAAGCCTATTTCGGTAGTTGAGCCACCTCCTTCTCGGTGGTGATCAAGCAGCAAGCCGAAGGTCTTCCAACTGAGGTGCCTCCTCAGCTCCCTCTCGGAGGGGACGGTCCTCGCCACAGCATGAGGCGGAGCAACTCCCTCGGCTGGCTCCATCCCATGTCCACCGTCTCCTGCGTCTGGGTGCCATAGGGTACTTTGTATAGCAGGGAGGCTTGATCTCCACTCCTGCACCACCCTGCATGATCTTCTTCGACAGGCATTCGCAAGGAAAGAATGCAACCACCAAATCGTGCGGAATGAAGAAGAAGACCCGAGTCGTATCATATTTCGACTCGGTTTCTAATTCTAGGGTGGGTGACCGCCCACCCATGCCCACCAGCCTGGCTCCGCCACTGGGTGGTTCATTAAAGCTGGTTGGAAAGTGGGAACGCCTGCTTCAACAGGTTCAGCCCAGTCAAAAAAGTCATCATAGAGCTACCTTGAAGGGACAGCTAAAACCGTTCATATGTTTTTTTATGGAGAAGTGATCTAGGCCTCGTTTGGAAAAACTTTATATGGGAATGAGAATGGATTTCTATAAAATCCTGCCAGCTCAGTCCATGTGAAAGTTTTGGATTTATATATAAAAAATGGTAGATGATGAAACAAAAACTTAAGGCCACTTGTACGTGCCATGACATTTTGTTTCATTCAGGAAATGATTATATCAAGGTTGTCAGTTTTACCACTTTCTCGTGTAAGTTAGTATGAAACAAATGTGACCAAAAAGAAAACATCAGTCCCAGACTAGCCTTTTTGTTAGCACAATTTAGAGAAATCAAATTTCTTTTTTTTTTTATATATATATAGCCATGCACACTAACTCGCTCAACTATGATGGATGAGGAATGCCAATGGGTTAATATATTTTAGAGGTGGGTCATGTAAGGCAGGGTGGTCGTGGGCTCCACCCAAGGTTTTTCCTCACTTTGGTGAGGGTTATTTGTCATATATATATATATATATATATATATATATATATATATATATATATATATATATATATATATATATATATATATATATCATCAAAATCTGACTTGAATGCAGAGGTGATCCAAAATCAAATGGTTATGAAGGCATCATGTTTTTTTTCAGTTCATAAAGTACATTTTTTTGTCGAAAAACCATGATCCAAAAATTGATTCCAACTAAATTGAGCATGCTACTGTGGATCCTAACAGGTGAGGTCCTATTATATTCAGTTCTTATATGTATATACACACGATGACAGCTCTTTTGTAACCCTTCTACCTAAACTAGCTTGCCTTTCAAAAAGAAAAAAGAAAAAAGCAAAAAAAATCTTTTCACTATATTGTTGTTCTCTTTGACCCGACTGAGTCCAACAATCCTATGAATGACAAGGTACACCATTTGAATGCCTTAGATCTTAGATATACATCCAATCTAGCTTAAGGTGCTAACCCCGAAAAAAATGATGAAGCTAAGATCCCCCACCCAAATAAAGTTGTCAGAATCCTCTCATACCTGAATCGATTTCATGAATCAGCTAATTCTGATTCTGAATCGGCCAGTTTTTAACCAGCGAATGAGACATGTCAGAAAAATATTAAAAAGTATTAAATTATTTTAAAAAATCATTTAAAACTAAGCTGAATCAGTTCAATTTAGCATTGATTTTCTGCCAATAGGATACGAAGATTCAGGCAAATGCAGACAACATTGCCCACAAAGTAAGGGTGTCAACAAGTCGGGTTTGGGTCAATCAGGTCCACAATAAGAAAAACCATACGTGATAAAACCATAATTTTTATCATTTTTATATTGAAAATTTGCAGGTCTTAATCCAAACTCATATAAAATTTTACAAACTATACCCCCATTCATATATTAATCGAATCTTCGAGTTTGAACCCGGATCTTATTATTTATCGTCGTACCCAAACCCTATAGGGTTTGGTTCAGGTCGGATCCCCGCAAACCAGACCCGTTGACACCTCAATTCCAAAAGCCAACATCTTGGCAGTTGGGAGGTAAGTCTATCCTGCATGGGGGCCTTACTGAGGCGCTCAAAACTGACACATGGGGTGCATTTGCATGAACAAGGTGCTTTTTCTTTTCTGAGAGAAATAAAAAAATTACTTTTTCAGTTGAAAATGATTTATTATATAGGCTTCACAAATATAGGGCGTGCCCACACAAACACCAAAATTCGTTTTCTTGGGAAAAAGGCTTCCCGCCTCCTTTCACTATTTTCACCCGCTCATTGCGGAAACAAATCTGATGCAAGGAGGACTGGGACTTTATTTTTGCAGTAGCCTTGACCACGTGTCGTCTATTTTGCATAAAAAATAATGTGAATTGCTCTATGACGTGATATTTAAAAAAAATATCCAAATTGAAAAGATCGTGTTTTAATTCATTAACATGGTGTTAAATATACTCTCTCTCTCTCTCTCATAATATATATATATATATATAAAGTAATAGTAGTGCAACCCTTAAGGTGCAGTTACCTGGGATCACGCCCAGCACAAAAATAGTTAAAAAATGCTAAAATGCATTTTTCATCCAGTTAAGTATTTTTGGTGACAGTTTTTGACTTTTGCTAAAGGTTCCAACAAAAAATGAAACCTTTAGCGGCAATCAAAAAACTGTCTAGTAACTCTCATAGGAAAAAAAATTGCCTGTAAGAAGTTTTGATATGGTATTTTTTCTAAATGAAACACTTTTATTTGTTTGGGTATCCTGAGAAAAAATAAAATGAAAAATATTAAAAAATGAGAGGAAGAGAAGGTGGTTGTTGAGTGTCTCTGCCCCAATTTTTTGGGAGGTGGGTGATGGGTAAGTGTAGGGGTGGCAATCGGGTCGGGTTGGCAGGTCGTGTCGGCGGATCAGCATACGTCAACACGAACCCGACCCATTTATTAAACAGGTCGGCTGTGACAAACACAAACCTAGGGGTGGCAATCGGGTCGAGTTGGCGGGTTGGCGTGTCAGCATACCTCAACCCGAACCCGACCCGTTTATTAAACGGGTCGGTTGTGGCAAACACGAACCCGACCCGTTTAATAAACGGGTAACCCAACACGACCCGCCAACCCATTTAATAAATGGGTTGGGTCGGGTAAACGGGTCGGGTTGGCGGGTTGATCCACCCGCCTAACCCGTTTATTAAACGGATCAGCCGGGTTGGCAGGTTGGCATACCCCCAACCCGAACCCGACCTGTTTAATAAACGGGTTACGCGGGTCGACCCGTTTATTAAACGGGTTGGCTTAAGCCCAACCCGAACCCGCCTAAGAGGCGGGTTGGCGGGTCGTGTCAGAAATTGCCACCCCTACACGAACCCGACCTATTTATTAAACGCATAAGCCGACACGACACGATTAACCCGTTTAATAAACGGGTTGGGTTCGTGTTAGCAGGCGAGTTGGCGGGCGGGTTGACGAGTCAGGTTCGGGTAAACAGGTTGACCCGCCCGCCTAACCCGTTTATTAAACGGGTCAACCGGGTTGGCGGGTTGGCATACGTACCCCTAATTAACACGAACCCGACCCGTTTAATAAACGGGTTAGGCGGGTCGACCCATTTATGACACGAACCCGTTTAAGCCAAACTCAAACCCGCCTAAGAAGCGGGTTGGCGGGTCGTGTCAGATTTTGCCACCCCTAGGTAAGTGGTAGTGGTGATGTTATGGGTGATAGAAAATCATCATGCAAATGACAGTTTTTCGAGAAATGGGTGATGGTGAGTGGTAATGGTGGTGGTGGTGAGATGAATGGTGCTGATGGATAGTGAAAATGGAGAGGGCAGTTTTTGGGAAGGTGGGTGATTATAAGTGATGGTAGTGATGAAAAATCATCGTGGGGGTGGGGTAGAGCTTTTTCGAGAGGTGGGTGGTAGTAGTGGAGGTGAGTGGTGATGGATTATGAAAAATTATCGTGAGGAGAGCGGGTTTTTGAGAGGTATCTGATGGCAGTGGGAAGTGAGATAGATGATGGTGGTGGTGATGGGAGAGATGAGTGGGTCATGGGGAGTGTATTTTCTTTTGTTAAGAAACATTCATCCACTACCGAGCACTCTGCCCGGTTAGTGCACATCACCTTGTGTTGGGACATTGCAAGTTGGAACCCATGGTAAGGTTTTATAACTGGTACGGGTCTACCTAACCCCAGTTTTTTCTGTCATAAAAAAGAAACATTCATCCACCTTTTTTTTCATGGAGAAATATTTTTTTATCAAAAAAGTATTTTTTTTTTTATAAAAACTCTAAAAAAAAGTCTCTCGTTTTCAAGTGTCAAAAAAACCGTTCTACCTTGTATCACTTTTTATGCCTCTTTCTCACTTTCAAACCTAACGTTGGGTTAAGACATGTTTTTTCAACAACCACAATGTTCTAGTTTGAACGTATGAACCTCAGGATATTATTAGAACATAAAATTCATGCACATCTCGTGCCCTTGCAGTACCAGAGAAAACCTTTAGTTAAAAACCTTCATAACGTACAAAAAAACGGGTTAAATATCTGTCAATTGACACAAAATCTCTCGTTTTTCGAGAGAACCGCTACAAATTAAATTACGCTTTCCCTAGAAAGTCTCAGGATATTATTAGGACATAAAATTGTGGTATTTTCGAAGGGTGACATTGCACAAAAAAATGCCATATTTTTTAAAATATTGAGTTTCTTGAAAATATCGCATTTTGAACTCAATACTTACACACGATAAACACTTTTTGCATAGTTTTTTTATCATTTATATTTTTACTTTCTTACATATTTATATAAATGAATATTTTCCCGAGATTCTCTCAAGAAAAAAATTTGCTTTTTCAAAACTGTCCGACATTTTTCCTCATTTGAGATTTTCCTAGGACGAGATTTGTGGCCATGATTAAAATTGTACCTAAAAATTATAAATAAAATATAAACAAAAATGTGTTTTCTTTTACAATGAAAACCCTCATCCACAATAATAGTTATAAAGTTACTATACAATTAATTAATTTTTAATTTTTTATATTATTAATAATTAATAAATAGCTCAAGCCCATTGAGCCAATCCGGTAGCCCGCAGGCCAACCTAGACCTGGCCCACGTATATAACAAGCCGATTTCAGCCCTGTAGCTAACTAGCCTGTGCCTAAAACGTTGACCCAAACCTAGCACATGGCGGGCCCAGACAGCTTGGCATATCGGGCTGCCTGGCCCATTGCCCACCCCTACCCGGATTGGGGTCATGTACACCTACGCTCTTAATGGAACCCACCAGTTAAAGGCACATGCACACCCGGTGGAGACAGCTTGGCATATCGGGCTGCCTGGCCCATTGCCCACCCCTACCCCGATTGGGGTCATCGACACCTACGCTCTTAATGGAACCCACCAGTTAAAGGCACCTGCACACCCGGTGGAAATCGAACATAGGGTGAAGGGATCCGCCGCGCCTTCTCCCCAGGCCCAGTGCCACTCCCGCGACCCTGCCGGTGCAAATATAACAAAAAATGTCAAAAATAAAAAATACGTTACCGGGTAAGTAGTGTTAATCTGAGATAAAGCCACCGTAAGAAATATTTCAAAAATATTCTTATCACCTTCTGAAAATATCGCTCAACATCACGGTAAATATCAGATATTTTGAAAATATCGACGATATTTATTGCATAGCTATCTGTTTGCCTCGTCCTGCTGCATCTCCCCTGTCATCCCATCAACTTTTGGGCAAACTTGAATGATCCCAACTACCCACCTTCTCTATCCAGCTGCAATGCCGGCGAGGGTCCGCAAACCTTGCACCAACCATAGCGCTAGGCTTCCACGAGGGCTTCGTATGGCCACCACCTGCATTCGAGAGGGAAGACAACTCGTTGCATCCGACGCGGAAGGTGGGGCATGCACGCCAGTAGGGTGGACCAACCAATGCCAGTGACATCACCGAGAGAGAGAGAGAGAGAGAGAGACTAGCGGGTTTTGATTAGGGGGTCTCTGGGTGAAGGCTTGCGTGTGGGCGTTCATTGAGGTTTGGTGGGAATTTTGAGGTGGGTTTGGGAAGAGATGAATTTGTCCTCTGTTTTCTTGTTTGAGGTGGTGCTGTTTTGATTCCTGGGGATGGAAAAGATGAGACTCGGTTTTTGGGTGTCTCAAATGTGGTTGTTGGGAATGCCTGTTTTGGGGAGGTTTTGGCAATGGTAGTTTTTTTTAGATGGGTGTATGTGTATGTGGTTTATTTTTCTTTAGCTAGGTTGACAGCTTGAGAGAGAGAGAGAGGTTTTTGGGGAGTTCTTGTGTGCATTTATCTCTGAGATGAGTCTCATTTGCTTTCCTTATCGGATGAATTTTTGTTCAGAAATTGGTTTTGGCAATTGGGTTTCAGTGATTGGCTTAACTGTTAGGGAGAATAAAGAAAGCCTCTTTTTAGGCTTTCTGGTTTTAAAAATTGGGTTTTGGTCAAAAAACGAGGGAATTGAAGTCACTTTTTAGGAAGGTATAAGAAGTATTTGATCTGCAAAAGAAGTGTTAGAAGGATTTTTGTGTTTGAATTTGACCTTTTTGAACGTCCAGGATTTATAAAGAGAACAAAAAAATAAAAACAAAAAAATTTTTGTGAATTCTGTTAAGGTCTGTTGCAAGTGATTCTGATCTCAGCGACATGGTAGGCACTGTGGAGGGAAACCATAATTCTGTTCACTCAAATGGGTCCGCTCAAAATTCTAATGGAGTAGAGGAAAAATTGGATGAACTTCGCCGGCTTCTGGGGAAAGCCAATGGCGATGTGTTGAGAATTGTTGGTGTTGGTGCTGGTGCTTGGGGCAGTGTCTTCGCTGCGCTTCTGCAAGATACTTACGGCCATCTTCGCGAAAAAGTTCAGATTAGGATATGGAGAAGGGCTGGAAAGCCTGTTGATCGGGCAACGGCGGAACACTTGTTTGAAGTGATAAATTCAAGGGAAGATGTTCTTAGAAGATTGATCAGGCGTTGCGCGTATCTAAAATATGTTGAAGCCCGGCTAGGCGACCGGACTCTGTATGCGGATGAGATCTTGAAAGATGGATTCTGCTTGAACACGATCGATACACCGCTTTGTCCGCTGAAAGTTGTTACGAATTTGCAGGAAGCCATATGGGATGCAGACATTGTGATAAATGGATTGCCTTCAACTGAGACAAAGGAAGTTTTCGAAGAGATCAGTAGATATTGGAAGGAAAGGCTTAGTTACCCCATAATTATCTCTTTGGCAAAAGGAATTGAAGCTGAATTGGAGCCGGTTCCTCGTATCATCACTGCCACACAGATGATTAACCGTGCAAGTCTCTCTCTCTCTCTCTCTCTCTCTCTCTCTCTCTCTCTCTCTCTCTCTCTCTCTCTCTCTCTCTCTCTCTCTCTTTGAATGAATGAATCTGTCTGTAGTTTCTTTTTCTTTAGCTTTTTATTTCTCTATATTTTAGTTTTGTTTTCTATATTGTTCGGTTCATGGGTTCAACATTTTGTTGATCTTCATGAGTGGTAATGTTGATCTTCTTTCGGCTCTCTCTTTGAATGAATGAATAAATGCTTTTTCTTTTTTATTTTGTTTACTTTTCAGAAATTTGGTTTTCTCATTTATCTTGAGATTGACTCCTGCATTTTCTAGTAATTCGATTTTTTCCTCCCATTCTATCTGATCAGTGTAGAGACCACCTTTCATTTAGCTGTCTACATAAATTGATGGTAATGTTTTTTTGTGGGATTACTTGAACATTGATAAAGGAGTTAGGTTTTCAAGTTTGGTCCGAGTAAAGAGCTTTTTTGGTGAGTTAGTATAATAGATAATCTGGAGGACCTAACTTGTTCCAATGCTTAGAAATCATGTGCATGGACTATCGAGGTATAACAAAGCCAAGTTGCTTCTTTTTCTGGGAAATATGTATATGTTCTCCTGTACTCAGTGATTTTACATAGTGCGTAACTAGCAAATATTCATAAGTGATAACCAAGTAGAACTATGTCAAAAAAGTAAGTTGTCTTTATTGTATTTTTCTTCTAAATTTTTTAGTTGGGAGTTTAAATGTACTTGTTCAGCAGAAGCATGTCTTTCTTTTCTGGTTCCAACATTTTGTTGCTCTTTCGACAGAGAAATAGTTAGAAGAGATCCCTTCCCAAGAATAGTAGCAATAGCCATGTTGCTATCACGAGGCAATCTTTGAAAAATATTCATGGACTATCATTTGGAAACCCCTTCACTTATACATTAGTACTTAAAGTAGAAACTAAATTGACCTAGAAGACGACAAAATATCAATCACATGGACCAAATATTAGAATATCCCTGCACATATGCAGAAGTACAATGGCTAAAGTGTTAATTTTTTACTATGCCCTTGAACAATATTTCTAGCTTTATATGGTCTCTGCTCTTTGATGAAAACTTGCATTCCAAATGATATCAGTGCTTGTTGTAGGTTTCCTTAATTTGGAGTACAAATAATATAACTGCAATATAGAACTTCACAAAAAACTTAAATTCCAAGTAGCTTCTTTGGAAAGTTGTTTGAAGGTCATTTATACAAGTGTTTCCTTCATCCAAAGAGGATTAACATTGTGTTCTTGACATGGAGTCCATTATTGCAGTATTAGTCGTGCTGCCATGTTGTAGTCACACCTGAGATGATGTGGGATTCACATTATTGTGATACTTCCATTTAATTTGATTCAGTGATTTGCATATTATCGTTATATTTACTTATGTTTGACTTCCTTTGTTTTGTGGTCCTTGTGGCTTCCAGCTGGAGTTCCTATGGAGAACATTCTTTATCTTGGAGGGCCAAATATAGCTTCTGAGATATACAACAAGGAGTATGCTAATGCTCGAATCTGTGGATCTGAAAAATGGAGGAAACCTCTTGCAAAATTTCTAAGACAACCTCATTTCATTGTATGGGATAACAGTGACCTTGTTACACATGAAGTTATGGGTGGTTTGAAAAACGTATACGCTATTGGTGCAGGTAAAATCCTCTTTACAGGAGCAAAATTTGAACATCAATGTTGCTTTGTTCATTTGGTCACTGCCAGCGTAATGTTCAACTTGGTAGCTTGGGTATATGTGTCACCTTCTACTCCAAGTGCCTCAGCCTCAGCTTCTCCCTTATGCTTCCCTTGGTCTTCATTTCTGACTAGTAAAAAGCGGATTCTTTTATTGTTATTTTTCATTCATTATAACACATATATGCTACTGGCATGCATATCTGCATATTTGCTTACTGCAGTTTCTTAGTACCCATAGTCCAGTTCTCCACCTTCACTACGAACTCCACTACACTTATTATGGCAAGTTTTAGTTTTATCCGTTCTGTCCTGTCTTGTCCAAAGAAGCTAGTATGATTCATCTACTGGTGCACTATCATTAGCAAACTCAATTAAATGAATTCTCTTTCTTTAATTTATATAGTATCTTTGTATCATCTGAACCTGTGCATAAGATGTTGGATTCTTGATGTGCAAAAAAGTTGTAATAAGAACTCGAACATCTTTATGCACATATATATGTCTTCTAACTGAAATTTCTGTCCCCTGTTATGGCAGGCATGGTTGCAGCTCTGACCAATGAGAGTGCTACCAGTAAATCAGTTTATTTTGCACATTGTACCTCTGAAATGATATTCATAACACATCTGTTGACGGAAGAACCAGAGAGTCTTGCTGGACCATTGTTGGCTGATACCTATGTTACTTTGTTAAAAGGTCGTAACGCATGGTATGGACAGATGCTAGCCAAGGGAGAATTAAGTCCTGATATGGGTGACAGCATCAAGGGCAAGGGAATGATTCAGGTCTGTTTCTCACTCTTCATTTCATACCTGCAAAAATGCTCTCCACGTAATGGGTGTGGTATTGTGAATATCTAGGCTCACAGGCAGATGTGCATACACCACATTTCTACATTTAACTAAATGCATAGGCATGTGCATGTGCACATACATCAACACACACCTTTTCTGCATTACGTACCTGTCTTGTGATCGTACATATTATCTGTGTATAAGTGTAGATATCACATGTACTTTATTGGAAAAGTAATTAATTTGTTGTGCATCAACTGTTTGATGCTTTGTGCCAGGGTGTGTCTGCTGTACATGCATTTTATGAGCTGCTTGGTCAACCTTGCCTCAGTGTTTTGCGTCCTGATGAAAACAGAGTCATTGCGCCTGTTGAGCTCTGCCCCATTTTGAAGACGCTTTATAAAATACTAATCAAAAGGTGAAAGATACTTGTCTCAATCTTTTTACTTGATTATCCACACTTTTGTTGTTCTGCAGTATCATTATTTAGTTAACATTTTGATACATAATGTACATTTATTTTGACTCGTGACTTTGTAAATGGAACTTATCCAAGAAAACTTGTAGTATTTTCTAGCACAGTTATTGAACTCTATAAGAACTTTGGTGGATCACTGTTATATCGGGTGGGTGGCCTATTTATTGGAATTCGGGGGCGGTTAAACTATCATCCCTTCAAAATTTTGCAGTGTGTAAGAGGTTGAGTTGGTTCAGTTTTTAATGGCCCTACCAAACCTGGTGGTTGTAAAAGGATAGCCTATGGACAGACAGTCATAGTACATGCCTACTTATTTAAGAAACAAACTCTATCCCCCTCATTAATTAAGATAACTCACCGATAGACACTGTCTTTAATGCTTCTAATAATGCATGAATATGCTGCATTAATTTTTCCCTTTTAGTCACTGGAACCAAATGCTCCTAACATCTATCTTGAAGTCTACTGATGCTTAAATTCAAGAACTACACGAGTCTTGGTTGATAGCTGAAGATGGCCTGAACTTGTATGTAAAGGATGAAAATGAGCGCAGCACTTTCTAATATGTTCCACTTTAATTCACAGGGAGTTTCCAACTGCGGCAATTCTCCAAGCTCTAAGGGATGAGACCATGAATGATCCCCGTGATCGAATTGAGATAGCGCAAAGGCACGGTTTCTACAAGCCATCCCTTTTGGGAACAACTTTGATCAATGGCATTTGAAATCATGAAGCGTCCAAGTTGCTTGCCTCATTGAAAATGTGCTGCTTCATTTATGGTATGGGCAATAGCAAGAACTTCATATGGAATCGACACTGGGAAAAATATTTCAATAGATCGTGTTTATGGGTCTGATGCTCTTGTAAAACAATTTGAAGTGTCATGGTAGTTTGTTTTGCAAATTTGTCTTTAAACAGAATGCCAGGCAATGTCTACACTCTGGAGTAATGTTGCAAAATAATTAATGTAAGTTTCCATTTTTTGCTGTTCATTTATATCATTAAAGATTTTTGCCCCTATATCACTGGCCCATTTCATGGAAGATCATGGTTGTACACCTTTTGTGCTAGTAACGTGACCAATAAGTTTATGAAAGGTTCAACGTTGTGTAGCAGACCAAACTCATTGCTGCAATTCAGAGACTGGAATTTTCATTGAAAATTGCATCCTTTATGAAATGTTTTAGAACTTGGCTTGCTTGACAATTTACTGAGTTAACCCGGTGAATGGACTTGGGAACCAGCAAAACCAGTTTAGACTCGGTCAAGCCTAGTCACAGTTCACATTGTATGTTCTATATAATTTTATATATCATAATATAACAAAATATACATAAATTTTTACAAAGTCTCTCATGCTACATACATTGTATATAAAAGATATATACATATGTTGATAATGTAATATATAACAATCATATTATATATACTTACGTTTATAAATTATAAAATATAAAGTTGTCATGATCTGGCCAAGTCAGGAGTCAACCAATGGATTTCGGGTCATTGGGTTTTAAATGCTAGGTTAATGGTAAATAGAAGTGAAACAGTAATAATAGTGGATATGTAATTTGAGGAACATTGCCATGGTAGCCTTTTTAAGGTCTGGTAGTAAATCTACCTCAAAATCACATCCATTTTTTAAAACTTTCAAGTATTCAGGTACACATCCTACATCTTCTGGGAACCAAACTCGAGGCTGGGTGGTTCCTTCAAGAATGGCGGATAATACAAGTGCAACAAGGGTATGCGGTTGCCTCTAACTGGTGGGCTTCCTAAGGGCTTGGGTATTGGTGACCCCACTCAGATTTACCTCGCAGGGGGGCGGACCCATTAAGTGACCCGGTTCTCTGTGACCATTCCTCGTCATAAAAAAAAAGGTACAACCATATCAATTCCCACACCGAGTACTGGCACATGAATCATCAGAGCAGAAATCATGACATAGAACTATAGTATTTTTGCAGAAAAAACATTAAAACAACCCTTGCTTTTGTAAACTTTCACAAGGACAATTTTAGATAGTAGATCGTATGCCCCAACCAGTTAAGTTGTATCTGTCATGAAAGAATAACTGCAGAATTTCCTCAAATCTGTTTCCAAATTCCAAAAATAATAATTCAAGTAACCCAACTCATTTGAGAAAGATGGCACCATTATGCACACATCTACATTGTGAGAACTTGAGTTTTGTGTTCGATTATGTGTCAATGCATGTCCAAATCAAGATGGTTCCGGGGTCTGCATTGGATGGGATCAACTACCCAATTGAAGTTTTGATCCTAACTGCCCAATTAAACTTCATTTTTACAAATTGAAGTGGAACACGAATGACCTTCACTTTGTGTTAACAACCAAAACCACCATAATTACTCATTTCTCTTAGGTGAGGAGAACTCATTCCACTGATGAAAAAAGAACTGTCAAAATCGAAGTAATTTTTTACTTAGCTTCTCTCTTAAAAAAGGAAAAAAAGATAAATAACATAAAATGAATGATAGTTGCAGTCATTAATTCTTTCAAGAAGCTACAATCACAGCAAGCAAACATATCAAAGAAAATGTTGGCTACACTCAAGAGTACCATACTCTAGCTAAAACTCATAGGTGAGTTTTATTTCATTAATTGAACCCATGGATGCGTTCATGATGGTCCTTTTACTAGGGAATGCACTTTAGATGGAGTCCTTTCAATGCAAAAATCATGATTTTCACAATTGTGAAACTTTTACACATCGTGGACTGTTGAAATTTGAAGCCTTTAAAAGATCTGTTTATAAACTGCAATCTGAGGATTTTTTTTGCTCGAGAAACCACCCCAGTATCATAGACTTAGTGCTGGCTTTGCCTGTTGTACTTAGGGTCCCTGTCCTGGCAGCTTAAAACTCCGAGGGTTTACCCCCTCCCCCCTGGGGAGTATCAGACGATCTAAAACATGTTTTTGTCTAAACAAACCATGTCCATCTTATCTGTAAGGCTTGATCCACAAAAAGATCTAGAAAATATGATGGAATGGGCTGTTAATGTGATGATGAGCAATGCATGTTTGCTATGCGACTATGACTGGCTTTGCTTTGTCTAAGTTCAGCTTAGAAAGATCCATGAGAAGTACATTTTTGTGGAACTGCCCTTCACAAAAACAAATTGGTTGATTGATCATCTCTTCTAAAATTTTTTTTATATTCTTTATGAACATGCACATATATCTAAAAAGATTCCATTGAGTGTGGAGGTCAGGGGTCCCTCTGATTGCCACGGTTGGATTGCTCACTCTCTAAATGGGCCTCATAAAAAATTTCAGAGCTATTGATGCTCTAGATGAATGGCATCTAGGGCATAAAAATGGACGGTTGAGAACAATATCAAAACCACAGCCTTAGAGACGCCGTTCATCACATGGATCAAGAGCATCAAAGAGACCTCCATCCCCTGATCTGATCCGTACTCTCTTCCAATAAATGGTTCTTGCGTTTTAACAGGTGCCTGCAGAGCTCATTGAAAAGAGTAGGGTGGGAATTGGGGTCAAACCCAGGTTTTTATCAGGCATCCTTTCAAGTAGGGATGTAGAACCGTTTGGACTTAGCTCGGATCTAGGCATGATCGAGTCCAACCTAATGGAATTTAGCATAATTGGATCTGGATTTGGATTCAGGGTCTGATAGAGATCAGCTAAAACCAAATCTAGATTTGGCTAAATTAAAATCCGACATTTACTGATGTCTAGATTTAGATTTTAGTTGGATTCAGATTTTACTTACTCGATACCAAGTCTGGCTCTGATTATCATTCGGATATGACTTTTGCTACCAAATCCAAACCAATTAAATGGATTCAGATTGATCGGATATCTGACCTTCCAAGTCGGCTGAGTCGAGCACCTTAAATCCAACTAAAAAATGGACCATACTAGGGCAAACTCGATTGAATTCTCATTTCGCACCTAACCAGAATCCAACCTGTTTATCAGTTAGGCCGGGTTGAGCATGAAGTTATTGGGTTTGGATTCTATGCCTATCATGTCACATTCGATGCATTTCTTTAGGAGAGATTTTTTTTTCTTTTTCTTTTTTGGGTTTTCCCTCATCCTCCATGCCTTTCTACGTACCATGGGTTTTGAACCTGCAACGTCCCACCACAGGGAGACGTGAACTTACAGCTCCTACCAACCACACGGAGCTCCCGTTGGTCTGGTCTTTCTCTATGTTTTTTTTAAAGGCAACTTGGGGTTAGGTGGACCCCTACCAGAACAGCTCCTACCAGCTTGACACAGGACCCAGATTAAACATGTACTCCAGGTCACCAGAAATGTATGCCCTCAAAAAAGAGTAGCCTATCTGTATTGTGTTCTACCTGCCTACATGCCTTTCAAGGCTCTCCTCTTCTTGGTCTGCAATTCATTGTAAAAGGAAAAAAAGTCAAAAAGTTTGAGCCAACCGAGAAGATGGTGGAACCTAGGGGTGTCAACCGGTCGGATTTGGTTCGGACCTAAGTGGAACCAGATCAAGCCTTGATTTTCAGGTATGGTATCGGGTCCGAGCGCGAATCTAATTGAACCCACCATAAGAGAAACCATAATTTTTACATTGAAAATTTGAGGGTCTTACTCGGGACTCGGGTCAGGCCCAGGTCTGGTATAAAATTTCACAAACTATCCAGGTCCATGTATTAATCGGACCTTTGGGTTCGGACCCTTCGGGTCTTATTTATCACCATACCCAGACCCTATAGGGTTTGGTACGAGTCGGGTCCAGGTAAACCCGACCCGTTGACACCCCTAGTGGAAACCCATCTTGCCCATGATCGATTTCTCTTGGGATTATAGCGGTGAAGAATGAAAGAAACAGCCGACTTTTGTTCTAGGACTTTTTTTTTTATAATCCAAGGGAATAACCCTCATCACGGACTGCACATTGGCTGGCCTCAGGTTGGTAAAACCCTTGATCCTGCCCACCAGGGAGTAAACTCAGCCTCGACCTTGCTCCAAGGGATGCCACTCGTGGGTTTCGAACCGGTGGCCACTTAAAAAAATATCGATTTTCAATTACTAAAAACTGTTGCTAGAATCAATGTAGTACCTCTCTACCTATAAAGAGATGTGCAAACCAAAAGGGTGGCTATTATTAAAATAAAATATTAAAAAACTTGGTGGCATCGATTCATACTGTCTTTCATGGGAGCTCCATTTGTTGGGGGCCACTGGGGAGCAACTTGTAACCCAGCTTGTGCTGTGTGCTTCTCTTGGCAGATTCGACCGGGATTAACTTTACAAAGACTGCTACGATCATACTTACAAACCCAATGGCTACACTCATTAGCCACAATTGCAAACTCAGTGGTACAGTGCTAGCAAAAGCACCCAGAAACTCCACTATTATTATCTGAAACGCCACTGTCGCCACCAGGACTCCCAAGAACACCCAGCTGCTCAGTATGCCGCTAACAACATTTATTTTCTCAATGTATCGGCTGTTTATTTCATTGAACACCTGTGGAAATCAAAACCAGACGAAATCATTTCTCACAACTTTGCCAGCTCTCATCTGGTGTGAATCGACAGCCATTACTCGGCGCGACTCAGATGGGACTCAGTCAGCTTAGACCGTTTCCCTTTAGGCTTATTGACTTTGGTAGATCAACCTGAGTGCAATTCTCCGAGAATTTTATTAGCTGAGTTAATCCAACATTGATGTGGTTTTCGAATCGCTTGGTGGATAGAAACTAACCTGACAGAATACGAAAGAATTGAATACAAAAGTATTGAGGACTGAATCTGCATGAGAGCCACTCAATCTCAGCAGGCGCTTGCCATCAAACTCAAGAACTCCAAGAACTGCAAGCTGATAAATTGCTTGCCCAACGATATTACGCCACATGGTCCTGCTGATAAAACTCTCATCACGCCTGACAGGAGGTCTTTGCATCAATTCATCAGTTGGAGGTTCTGTAGCTAGAGCTAAAGCTCCAAGAGTATCCATGATCATGTTGACCCACAGTAATTGGACAGCAGTGAGGGGAGCAGTGCCTGAAATTCGATGTCAATGATAAATAATGCAGACTGTTCTGCAAGAGAGGATTCATGGCAGCATGACAAGGAAGATCAGGACTTTATAAAATATTCAAGCGATTGGTAAGGCTAGCAAATCCTTGTGTCTCAGATGGCTAGGTATGCTGTAACTATTGACATAAAGTGAAGAAGATTTGGGCACAGAAGTCCCGAGGCATCCATTTCAATGGACTTTGTTGTGACCAAGAAAGGAGCTCAAACTACAACTTAACCAACTGGAACTTCATTGAGGATTCAGAACTTGTTTATAGCCTAACACATTGATCAGCGTGCCACAGTGTCAAGTTTCCTGTGTTCCAGATGGTTAATGGATTAGTCCCATCCGTAGTCAGTGACAAAACTTAAGATCAAGGCCTGGTCAAGCCCACAAGTCTCATCTTCCTATAAGAACCTATCTCCATCCGAGGCTTAAGCTCAGAGTCAGTGGTAAGCAAGTTGGTTTAATAAATGCTGGAACCTAGTTCAGTTTTAGCCTTTCAAAAGGGGGATTTAAATTACCTGTTACACATGCTGAAACAAAATTAATTATGAGAGCAACAATATTGACAGTTAGTTGGAACTGTACAAATTTCTGGATGTTAATGTAAACTGCACGACCCCACTTAACGACATTCTCGATCGTACTGAAGTTATCATCCATAATGATGACATCTGCATTTTCTTTGGCCACCTGATCATAAGAAGTCATTAGAGTGTGGAACACAAATTTATACTGCCAATGCATCCAAGGAATATAATATGAGAACATGTGTGTGTGCACGTATTCTACATCAGTTCAAACTTCAGGATAATCAGAATATCAACATGCATGAGTCTGTTAAAGATACAAAGAGTCCTGTCCTGTCTGCCTATTCAGCTATGTGTGCACTTGAGTCGGATGGCAAGGACACTGATAAAGTCAACTGAGTTTAAGCTAATGTTAAACCAAATTTCACTGTTGCCAACTAACAGTGTTTGATCCAAATTGAACTGCATTTGGCTTGGGTTGATGACCTGTTTCCCCCAAACAGTATAGCTGGCATCGATATAATTCTCTTTGATCTGTGCTTTCCCAATGCTTTCCTCAGCAGCAAGTTGGTCAGTTTTCTCCGAGTCAGCAAAGTCAACACCCATTCTTATGCTCACAAAATCTTTCAAACCTTAGCAATCTAGGTTTGTCCCAGCATGCAGGCATAGAATTGGCCAAGGAGTTTCTATGGGTATGCTTTTCAATACATAAGCCCTCCTAGAAGTTGCAGAGCATTTGATATAAGAAGTCCGCTATTTGTCGAGAATACCGAATGCTATGTAGCAGAAGATGAATTCAAATAAGTGGCAGATTTAAGAAGAGACTAATCCTAGCTTCTAAATTTGATTAGCACTTTTTAGTTTAAATAAACCATTTGATTGAATTACCTTTGCAGAAATAATTCTATTGGAACTATAATTTGAAACTTGATTGGTTGGAATTGCTTAAACTTGTTATTCTGGGGAGCAAAAGAGGCCTACACTACTACATGAAGTTGCAATAAATTGCAGATATTTTGCGTTGGCGTTAGATCTGGTAAACACAAGTTGTTTGTCTCTATATCCTAAAACTAAACAATCAAAGACATAGATGAAGTGCATTAATAACGATAGTGATGATCTGAATTAAAGTGGATAGAGGCAATCTCGTAGATTGCAAAATATGATGAATTTTCTTCACGGTTGTATGATTTGTATTCTAAAGCACATGGGAAACAGCAAAACTTATGCACGACATAGACCATATTGGTTCAAGTATATCTCAAAGTAACAACGTAGAGTGGTGACAAAGCAGTTTTTACTATCATGTTTGCGACCTGGAAACAGTTGATGCAGGAAAGTTCTAGGCTTGATGAGCAAAAAAAAAAGACTGCATTGCAAGGGTACAGAATACAGATTGAACTGTTACTAAAGGTGAATATTAAATACCTCAGTTCCTGCTATGCCCATAGCTAGCCCAATGTCTGATTCATGCAAAGCAGGTGCATCATTAGTCCCATCTCCAGTTACTGCAACAACTTCTTTATGTACATTTCTAAGTTGTGTTACCAGTGCGTGCTTGTCTAGTGGCAAGGATCGAGCCATTACCTGTGACACTAACAGTCAGAACCTATAAAACTGGAAGACTCTCGCTCTGTGTGTGTGTGTGTGTGTGTGTGTGTGTGTGTGTGTAGATTTAAGCACCTGAATTTTTGGAACCATCTCCTTCAGCTCCTCGGGACTCTTCTGACGGAAGTCTAGCCCTTCTATGGCCAAACCATCATCTGTCAGTATGCCACATTCTTTTGCAATGGCTTTGGCCGTGTTGATATTGTCTCCAGTAACCATCCGCACAGTGATGCCAGCAGACCTGCATGTTTCAACTGCTTCTTTGACTCCAGGACGTACAGGATCCTTGATTCCAACAATGGCTATCAACGTGTAACCATCTACAGGGATCTCATTGCCATTATAGTTCTCATCTACGTCTGTGAAAGCCAGGGCTAGTGTTCGCAGAGCTTCACCTGCAAAATTATTTATGACATCCAGAATGTCCGTCGCATGTGTATCTGACATTGATACGCACTGACCGCTAGAATCAATATATTTGTCACACATTTGCAAGATGATCTCAGATGCTCCTTTGCAGAATGCACGGAATCCACCTCCCGGAAGTGCCACAACCACTGACATATTCTTCTTAACAGAATTGAAAGGATCCATTTTTACCAATTTCAAACGTTGATGTTCGTTATCAAAATCACCTCCTATTAGCAAGCCAAACTCTAGCAATGCTGATTCTGTGGGTGTACCTAAAATGTTTCTTTTCCCTTCTTTGCTCCTAACTACCTCGGCAGCAGTATTATGGAATGTTAATTGCAGGAAGATCCCCATCACATTTTCAGGAATCGATGATAGGGAGTCATTCCACGACTCATTTTTAACAGTGTGGGTCTCTTCACAGATCCATAGCTTGTTGACCACCATGTGATTGGTTGTCAATGTCCCTGTTTTGTCTGTGCAGATGCATGTAGCTGATCCCATTATCTCACACGCTGAGAGATGCCGGACTAGTGCTCTATCATTCATCAATTTCTTCATTGCGAAGGCTAGGCTTAGAGTCACTGCTAATGGCAGACCTTCTGGGACTGCAACTACTATTATTGTTACTGCAACTGCAAAGTAGTTCAGGATCAGAAGGGCATCACTTGATGACCATTTTCTGATGCTTCCAGCGATTGCCTTGTCAGCCAAGAGCCGACCTAGCAATATCACAAACGTGAGCACGGCAAAGGTTAGGCCAATCTTTCCAATTATTGTGGCAACACCATTGAGTTTCACTTGCAATGGTGTTTCATCTTCTCCACCCTCACTGAGGGTCTCCATCAGTTTTCCCCATTCTGTCCTCATGCCAACAGACATCACTAGCATTTTGCCTGATCCATCTTGGACTTTTGTTCCTGACAAAAGAAAAGGCTTTTCATGATCTACATTTACTGGCTCACTCTCACCTGACAGGCTCGATTCATCTATTAGCAAACCATAACCTGTGATGAAAATGCCATCTGCTGGAACTTGATCTCCAATATTTAAATGGACAATATCACCAACAACTATGTCATAAATGGAAATCTTCTGCCTGAACCCGTTTCTTGTCACATGAACAAAGATTTTCTTCTTCTCTTTGTCCAAGTCTCTGAATTGCAAAGACTGCCTGTAGTCACTGATTGCTGTAACAAGAACAACCAGGAATATGCTGAGAACGATCCCTATTCCATCGTACATTCCCTTGGGCCATCCCTCACTAGCAACTCCAACTACCACAGAGATCACTGCACATACCATGAGAATGATGAGTGTCAAGTCATGTAATGCTTCCCAGACATACAACCAGAAGCTGCGGGGAGGCCTCTCAACATATCTGTTGCACCCATAAATCTTTTGCCTGATTTCCAAGCTCGATTCGTTTACGCCATCGTGCGGAGAAACCACAACTTTTCTGGCTATTCCTTCAACCCCTCCATGAAATCTCAACTTTTTCACATCATGCCCTCTAAAAATGGATGCCAATTCATTTGCATCCATACCAAAACCTGCTGCTCGGACCTCATCTGAAAGCTGATGGTCAGCTCCACTAACAGCTGAATTCAAATTCCATCCATCAAATTAGCAAAGAGATTTATAATGCAAGATGTTAATATTAAAAGGTAAAAGCATTATTGGACAAGTCAGATACCCTCAATAAATTGCAAGGCTGCCTTCTGAACATAAAGTGCAACACGTATCTTTTCCTGGAAATATAAAGGCATGAAACAAACCATGAAAAATTGAAAATCAAGAACCAGGGAATTGTGTAACAGACAAAAAATGGTACCAAGCGTTGCTAATTGCTAGCATGAGATGTGTCAGTTAAAAAAGCAACTCCACAAAGAAACGGCTATTTGTTGCCTGTTAGAAATAGCGAGGCACTAGAAATAGGGAGGCATGAGATGCGTCTGTTAGAAAAGCAACTCCACAATGAAACGGCTAGTAGGTGGGGTTAGCTGAGATCCACTGACTGCCCATCTTCCCTCCCATCTTTGGCTCCCATACAGAGCCTAACGAATGACACCAAAAGACCGACTTGGGCTCTGCATGGGCGCCTTGAATCGGAGGTGTGTTGTGGTTTCCCAGACGCTCTCTGCTGTTTGGGAGCAGTGGTGTTGCCAAAACACTGCATCGAGAATGGTGTTGGCCACTCCAACGCCACATTTCAGCACCATTTACAAGAGGATGTTTTTGGCAACACCATATTTTAGGTACACGCGGAAATCATGTGTCCGTCCCATTGATCACAATGCCTTCATGAATCGACCAGTGTTCCTGAATGCATGCCTTTCATTGTCAGGCACTGCCAAAAACTGGGGTCTGAAGTTGAAAAAAGTAGCATATAGAGATAGAATGACGGGATCAATTTTTTTGCTGTAGAAATGACAATAACATCAGAAAAAACTTCTGCGATCAACCTCAAGGACAGATGATTTGTAACTGAATAAACAGACATGCAATTCTCTTGTGATATCACGAAATGAAAAACCATCAAGCACCAACGTTTTACCTCCAAGAATGTTGTCATATTGAACATTAAGGGCACTCAGAATTTAGATCAATCCAATCACTGGTCCCGTTCGTTGTCAAAAAGCATCACTTTTGTGGTCTACTGTCGAGAGACAAGTCATTCACAAACATGGGGTTTTGTAAGATGCCCAATGTGAGCAGTCAATAACTTCAAATCTAGTACGTGTCCAGACCTCAGAATGAGCTATGGTTCGCAACCAGTTTGATACCAGGGCCGTCAGGGGGGCTCCCACCAGATTAACCAGTCACTTGGCAACCAAACCTAAGCCATCTTTTGTTATAGATCCTGGTGGGAGCTAATGGATGTATAAATTTATATAACAGGAATTTTAATCTCCCTTAATGCCGCAACCTCCATATCAAGCAGTTACATGGATGGCAACTACAGTGCCTTCCGATTTCTTATGTGGGGCTGGGCAGATTGAAAAAAGAAATGTGCGCGCCGTTAATCGCTAAATTTAGAAGAAGATTGGAGTCATGGGAGGGGAACCTTCCATCAAGAGCGGCAAGGCTCACCCTGATCTCTAGGGTCTTGGTAGCTTTGCCGCAGTTCTGGATGAGCTGCTTCAAGATCCCACTTTCCGTGATCCACAAAATGGAAAATGTTATGGCATGAAAACGATTATTGATAATGCATGAAATGTATCACACATTCATGCATTTATATGTAGTTTTATGGTATAAGTATTCATGTTTGTGATGTTCTAGGTGCAAACAGGTTTTGGTTAGAATTTTGCTCGAACCTGAGTTAACATGAGAGAGATAAAACTATTTTAATGTAATAGGTTCGGTTTTCAAGGAGATCTGGATCTAGATCTAACCCAAAGCCTTCATCATAGACTTTGAATCAGATTCATACTCAAACTCATCTAAGATCCAAAAATCCAAGCTGAGAAAGTCTGATTCATCCTCACAGATAGTGCATAGAAGTAAATTGCAAATTTTAATAATTTAACGATGATTATTGAAAATAACTTGAACTAAGGGTTGTTTTAAAAAATAGTATAAATTTTTCATATAAAAAGAAAGCTACAACAACCCTAAGAACCATCCAGCTGCATTAGAAGTCGTGCTTTTCTTTTCCCATCTTCTTCTTCTTCACGTGTTTTTTTTCTTGTTTTTTTTTTCTTTTTCATTTTTTTCTGTAATTCTCTTGTAAATCTTTGTGTTCTTCGCGTTCTCTCTATTCGCCTTGTTGTATTTTGTGTTTAATCGTTGCAGATATATTCTTTTAGAGCTTCAAATCGGATTTGGCATAATAACCCCTTTTACCTTCATTGACCGGCGACCGAGAACCCCATCTAACAATCGCCGGCCATCTTTTCTTCTACATCGATCTTTCCTTTCGTAGATTCAGCTCCAGGACGTGTGCAGCAAGAGGATATCAACGTACAGTAAGGGAAAGAACATAGGTACATGTTTTCAAGTAAGGTAGACCGTTGTTTGCAAAAATCGCACCAATTTTTTGGCGTTGTTGCCAAAGAACAGGGTAAATAAGGTCTAATTCATTACTCACTTTATTGATATTTTTTTAATTAGTAAATATAGGTACATCTTATGGAGAAAAGCTTTTCATCGACGGTGACCTTAATGGACATGTAGGCATTAGTAGGGATGGATTTGAGAGTATCCATGGAGGCTATGGTATAAGAGAAAGAAACGAAAGTGGAGAAAGGATTTTAGATTTTGGTTTGCCCTATGATATGATCTTAGCAAACACTTGGTTTAGAAAGAGGAAGTCTCACCTAGTAACTTTTAAAAGTGGGGTTAATACGAGTCAGATAGATTTTTTCCTACTTAGAAAGAGAGATAGGGATTGTTGCATCGATTGTAAGGTTATACCGGGAG
This sequence comes from Nuphar pumila, assembly GCF_984573655.1. NCBI lineage: Eukaryota > Viridiplantae > Streptophyta > Magnoliopsida > Nymphaeales > Nymphaeaceae > Nuphar > Nuphar pumila. Next base: position 132,208,420 of record NC_143251.1, read on the forward strand.
AAAGTGTAGTTACACAATATAGAGTCTTAATTTTAGATTTTGGAATTAGACAATGCCGCAAAAGGGATAGACATAGGATAGATCCTAGAATTAAGTGGTGGGCACTTAAAGGAGCTAAACAAGGAATGTTTGTAGAGTAAGATTGCACAAACTATCGTGGTATAAAACTCATGAGTCATACTATGAAACTTTGGGAGAGGGTGATTGAGTCTAGGTTGAGGAAGGTTGTCAGGATATCGGAGAATCAATTTGGTTTTATGCCTGGAAGATCAACTATGGAAGCTATACATCTTCTTAGACAACTTGTTGAGAGAAATAGAGAGATGAACAAAGATTTGCATATGGTTTTTATTGATTTGGAGAAGGCATACGATAGAGTACCTAGGGACGTTCTCTGGTGGACAATGATGAAGAAAGGTGTTTCTCTCAAGTACATTAGTATAATTAAGGATAGGTACGAAGGAGTAGTAACCAATGTCCACACTTGTGGAGGGGTGACAACCAATTTTCCTATAACGGTTGGGTTACATCAAGGATTAGCTTTAAGCCCTTTCCTATTTGCTATAGTGATGGATGAGCTTACGAGATCAATTCAAGAAAATGTGTCGTGGTGTATGTTGTTTGCTGATGATATTGTTTTGATTGATGAGTCTAGAGCTGGGGTTAATGCTAAGTTAGAATTATGGAGACAGACATTGGAAGCAAGAGGTTTTAAGTTGAGTAAGAGTAAGACATAATATATGGAATGTCGGTTTAGTAAGCAACGAAGTAGTGATGGGAGTGTAGTGAAGCTTGGTGAGCAAAAAATACCGGTGGATGATTGTTTCAAATATTTGGGATTTGTCATTCAAAAGTATGGAGAAATTGATGGAGATGTAAATCATAGGATAAAGGTTAGGTGGATGAAATGGAAAAGTGCAACTGGAGTGTTGTGCGATCGTAGAATGCCATTGCGGTTGAAGGGAAAGTTTTATAGGACGACTATTAGGCCCGCTTTACTATATGGTACGGAATGTTGGGCTGCCAAGAGACATCATATTCAAAAAATGAGTGTAGCTAAGATGTGTATGCTTAGATGGATGTGTGGAAATACAATAAAAGATAAGATTCGGAACGAGGAGATACGTAAGAAGGTAGGTGTTGCATCCATTGAAAATAAGATGAGAGAGAATCGTTTACGGTGGTTTGGACATATTCGGTGAAGGCCTAATGATGCTCGAGTTAGAAGGATGGAGAAATGGAAAAATATATTAGTTAAAAAAGGTCGAGGTAGGCCTAGGAAGACTTGGATGGAGATGATAGGAAAGGATATGAATGCTTTGAACCTCACCGAGGACATGGCATTGGATAGAAATGATTGGAGGAGAAGGATTCATGTGGAAGACCCAGAATGATTTTCTTTTTGGTTCATATCGCCGACCCCAATTGTTTTGGGATGAAGGCGTAGTTGTTGTTTTGTTGTTGTAAATATAGGTGCATGATCTTTTGCATTGTCATATTTAAGATTATTTGTTTAGAATAATTAGTGCACTCGTACCAGACATGGACATCAGTGTATGCAAGGGTGTAGATCTTTGGGCTTCTCGTTGCATCCTTTTATCGAAGATCCTGAGAGACTACTTCGTTCTTCTCGAGGTCAAAGAAAAATGGATGATCAAATGAAGCCTACTGGACCTATATGCCCTTTGAGGGAGTACTTTCTACCCACAGAGTATACCCATGCATCATGCATCAAGAGTACTAATGTAGGGGCACCACATTACGAGATTAAGGCCAGTGTTATTCAGATGTTACCTTCCTTTTATGGCTTTAGTCAAGAGGATCCCTACAGACATTTAGACGAGTTCCTCGAGGTATGCTTCACTATGAAAATCCAGAATTTTGAAGATGATGCCTTAAAATTGACCATGTTCTCATTCTCATTGAAGGACAAGGCTAAGTATTAGCTTAAGTCCTTAGATACCATAGAAATGGGGTTTTGGGAACAAATGTAAAATGAGTTCCTCAAGAAGTATTTCTCGATAGGTCATACTAATCAATTTAAATGAGTCATCATAGAGTTCGATTGTGAACAATTTCATGAGACATGGAAAAGAATTAAAGAACTTCTTAGGAAATGTCTCCACCACCAGGTGCCAAAATGACAATTGGTTCAATGCTTTTATGACGGTTTATCAGAATTGTCAGATGATCGACTCTTCGTGTGGGGGTACTTTCATGTTAAAGAGTGAGGATGAGGCATGGCGTCTGTTCGACACCTTGAGCGAGAATTTATTACATCATGCATCCATTTCATGGGCCGAGAGGGCCACGCCAGGGATCTTAAAAAAAGGTGGTGCTCTTAAGGTGGGTACAATAGTTGAGTTGCACAGCAAAGTAGACTTGCACACTAAGAAACTGAATCAGCTTCTTGCTAGTCCATCACCTACTCATATGGTGTACGTTCTATGCGCTAGCCCGACACATGTTGTTGATGAGTGTCCATCGGCATCTCAGTACCCTGAATTTGTCCAAGAACAAGTGCAGGTTGCTCAGGGGTTCGCCAAACCCGTGAACAACCCGTTCTCTGCTACTTATAATCTGGGTTGGGGTAACCATCCTAATTTCTCATAAAAGAATCCAGAGGCTTCGATCTATATCCCTCCAACACAGCAGGTTAGGCTTAATGCTTTCACTCAAACCTATGAGAGGCCAAGTTATCCCAGCCCTTTTCGATGTTTCCCACAGCAGTTCCGCAGGAGACCACTCAGTAGTTGTCCTTCGAGGAGAGACTTCTTTAAGCATTTCAAGAAGTGAAAACCTCCAACTAAACTGTCTTTGAAAAGTGCAACCAAGTGCTAAACTCCCACACGCAGTCCATAGTCAAATTAGAGACAGATGGGACAGTTAGTAGAGGCATTGACTAGGAGGAATGAGGGTAGTTTACCAAGCCAACTTGTAGTAAACCCCAAGGGCAATGAACCCATATCTTCTAGCCTATGTATGACAGATCCTCACCAACAGCAAGCTAAGGTAGTTATGACCCTTAGGAGTGGACGAGAGTACCAATCAGTTCTAAGACAGATGACAAATGAGTCAGGCGAGACCATGCCTTCTACTTTTGCTCAGTCCTCTACCCCTGATAAAGGCAATGATAGAGGTGAGTCTCCTCAGAAGGAAGAGGATTCCTCAGTGTATGTCCCGAAACCACCCTATCCTAGAGCCCTAGAGTCTCCAGGAGGCATTAGCAATCAAGGAGTTAAGATGCAAAAGATGCTCAAAATTTTCAATCAAGTGCAAATCAACCTTACCTTGCTTGATGCCATTCAGCAAGTGCCTGCCTATGCCAAGTTTCTAAAGGAATTGTGCATGCAGAAGCATAAACCAAGAGGCAAGGTTCCTACCAAGGTCCTTCTGACAGAGCAGATGAGTTGAGTGTTTCGGCACCAAACTCCACCTAAACTCAAGGACCCTGGTGCTCCTATTATCTCATGCGTCATAGGAAATATCCAGATTGAGAGAGCATTGTTAGATCTTGGGGCAAGTGTTAATCTCTTGTCAGGGCATTTCTATGATTTATTTGGATTAGGAGAGATGAAGTTGACTCCTATGACCCTACAACTGATAGATCGTTCTATCAAGGTTCTGAGAGGAATCCTTGAAGATGTGCTAGTCAAGGTAGATGAGTTCTATTTTTCAGTCGACTTCATTATCTTGGATATGGAGGGCGTAGACAGCCAGCACCAGACTCTGATCATTTTGGGTCGGCTATTCTTGGCAACAGCTAATACATGTATCAATTATCGTACCGGAGCGATGGATGTTTCATTTGGCAACAGAAAAGTAAGATTGAATATCTTTAATACTATCATGGGACCCGCTGGAGATGAGTTTTGCTTTCATGTAGATATTGTTCAGGATTTGATGGAAGAAGACTCAAACTTGTTGATTAGAGATCCACTAGATGCTTATTATACAGTAGAAGATAGCCTAGATAGGGAGTCCTTAAATGTGTCGTTGATAGTTTCTAGCACCCTTCCTTGGAGAGGATGATTCGAGCCTCTACCCGCTTTAGCTGAGACGTCGGCTAAGCCTTCAATAGAATGTCTCTTAGAGCTTGAGTTGAAGCCCTTATCGGCTTCACTAAAATATGCATATCTCGGAGACAGCCATACATTGTCTGTGATCATCTCTGCAAACCTCACAGAGGATCAAAAGACCATATTGATTGAGGTTTTGCAAGAGCACAAAGCTGCGATAGGTTGGACGGTGGTAGATCTCAGAGTGATAGATCTGTCCTTTTGCATGCATAAAATTTATTGTGGAGAAGGATTTAGGCCTATGCGAGACATGCAAAGGAGATTGAATCCCAACAAGAAAGAAGTGGTCAAGTAGCTAGATGCAGGGATAATTTACCTCATCTCGGATAGTTAGTGGGTGAGTCCAGTTCATGTAGTCCCTAAGAAGTTTGGACTCACAGTAGTTGAAAATGAAAAGGGTGAGAGCATTCCTATTAGGACCATGACAGAGTGGCGAGTCTGCATAGAATATAGGAAGTTAAATGCAGCAACACAAAAGGACCACTTTCCGTTACCATTCATTGACCATATCCTTGAGTGACTTGTTAGACAGAGTTACTTTTGTTTCCTTGATGGCTATTATGGATAAAATCAAGTAACAGTGCACCCTGATGACCAGGCGAAGACGACATTCACATGTTCCTATTGCACCTTTGCTTTTAGGCATATGTCGTTTGAGCTCTATAATGCCCCGACTACATTTCAGTGATGAATGATGGCAATCTTCTCCGATATGGTGGATGATGTTATAGCGATTTTTATGGATGATTTTTTAGTGTATGGCTTTTCTTTTGATGATTGTCTTCATAAATTGACTAGAGTGCTCAAACGTTGTATGGAGATAAATCTTGTTCTCAGCTGAGAAAATAGTCACTTTATGGTTCAGGAGGGGATTGTGCTCGAATATATTATGTCCAAGAGAGGGATTGACGTGGACCAAGCCAAGGTGGAGTCATTCTCACGACTGACCCCACCTACTACTATGAGACATGCGCGTTCTTTCTTAAGGCCTGCAGGCTTTTATCGGCGATTTATTAAAGATTTTAGAAAAAACTCTAGACCGTTGTGAGCTTTATTGGCCAAAGAGCAACCCTTTGAGTTTGATGAGGAGTGCAAGAAGGCATTTGAGACACTTAAAGATGCCTTGACCACTGCACCGATTTTGAGGTCTCTGGATTGGATGCTACCATTTGAGATCATGTGTGATGTGTACAATTATGCCATATGAGATATTTTAGGATAGAGGATTGATGGAAAGCCCTATGTGATTTACTAAGCAAGCAGGACTATTTCTGATGCTCAAATGAATTATACTATGACAGAGAAAGAGTTGATTGTCGTAGTGTTCGCATTGGACAAGTTTAGGTCTTATTTACTTGGTTCCAAGGTTGTTTCCTATTCTGATCATGCAGCATTGAAATACATGCTGAGTAAGAAAGACACCAAACAAAGGCTCATTCGGTGGGTCTTGCTACTACAGAAAGTTTGATCTCGAGATTCAAGACAAAAGGGCAGTGGGAATATAGTAGTCGACCATCTTTCCAAGCTGATTGTGGATTCCATAATAGATCAGAGACCAATCAACGATTCCTTTCGAGATGAGCAGATTATGGTAGTAGGATCATTGCAGTTGCCTTGGTTTGCCAATATTGTGAACTATTTGGTGACCAGACAGCTGCATGCACATTGGGGCAAGAACGAGAGAGATTGATTCTTAGCGCAGGTCAAGCACTATTTCTGGGATGAACTGGAGTTGTTCAAGTATTGTGTATACCAAGTGATAAGGAGATGCATCCCAGAGGAACAGTATGAGTCCATTCTTACTTTTTGTCATTCTTTGGCTTGTGGAGGGCATTTCAATAGTAGAAAGACTGCAACCAAGGTTTTGCAGTCTGGATTTTATTGGCTTAACCTCCATAAGGATGCTCATAAGTTCTGTAAAAGCTATGTCTATTGCTAGCAATCAGGGAACATGTCCAAGAAGGACATGATGTCCTTGCTTTCCATACTTGTAGTGGAGATTTTTTATGTTTGGGGTATTGATTTTATGGGTTTGTTCCCACTATCGTTCAAAAATGTGTATATTCTTGTGGCGGTTGATTATGTTTCCAAGTGGATCGAGGTCGTAGCAACCAAGACCAATGATCATAAAGTAGTACTTAAGTTCATTAAGCACAATATCTTTAATCGGTTTGGTGTGTCCTGGGTGATGATTAGTGATGGTGGCGAGCACTTCAAGAATGTGCAGGTTACCTCTCTTCTGAGAAGATACTTTGTGCACCCCAAGTTTGTCACCCCTTATCATCCTCAGACCAGTGGACAGGTAGAGGTTTCAAATAGGGATATTAAGAGGATTCTTGAGAAGACAGTTCAGCCAGACAGGAAGGATTGGTCTCAGTGCCTTGGTAATGCATTGTGGGCCTACCGAACTGCCTTTAAAACCCTTATTGTCATGTTGCCTTATCGTTTAGTCTTTGGGAAAGCATGCCACCTCCCTATCGAGTTGGAACATAGGTGATGAAGCATGAAATGCACATCATGATAACCAAATATTCATGCATTTCAGCATTATATTTAGGTTTAGAACTCGCACTTAGATCCAAAGTTGACAGGTCCTATCGAATTTGGGCTTTCTTTATTTACAAATCGGTTAGAATAGTTTAGTTTTATTTTATTATTTTTGGGTGTTGCTTCATGTTATTCAATATATCAGTGTTAGTTAGGTCTGGTACGTGTGTGGGTGCATTGATTTTCGTCAAGAAAAATAGAGGTGTATTTATTTAGTTTTCTTTTTAGTGTTGACCGTTAGTATAATCTTTTTGTTTTTGTTTTTGTTTTTGTTTTTGTTTTTGTTTTTGTTTTTTTTTTGTTTTAGATAGATTTATTGTTGATTATTTGATTAGTTTCTCAAATTTAGTTAGAATTAATTTGTTTAAGTTTTTAACTGTTAGTCTCGCGGGCTTTTTGTTATTTTAATAATAGTCTTGTTAGTATATATATAGTTATGTTATTTTGTTTTGTAGGTATTTTCTCTTAGAGGTTGCTACTTGCGGAGGAGAATTAATATCTATCATTGCCTCTTTAATTGAGCCCGAAGAGCGAAAGTCCCAAGCTTAGTTTAGGATTTGCTTTCATTTTAATTGTGTTTACTTTTATTGCATTATAATTATAGAGATAGTATAAATTTTTTTTTTTAAATATTAATAAAGTGAGGTTTTTAAGTGAACTAGTATGACTTATTTTCTGTTTTCTGTGGAGTCGATCCGACTTGCCACTCTACACGAGTGCAAGGATTGGTTTTGAATTTATTATTTGGTGTGCAGTTCTTGTTTTAAAATAACCGTTTGCAAAAATTACATCAATCATAGGCGTACTCATCTTATAAAGTGGGATGCATTCTCTCTGGCTAAAGTGGAAGGAGGTCTCAGTATTAAGTTAGAAGAGGTCAATGTCGTAGCTCTAGCCAAACTGGCCTGGCGTACCCAATCCAATTTGGTAATCCCTTGGGTCAAAATGGTCAAAAAGAAGTACATGGTAAAAGAATCCTTATGGGTCTCTAGGAAATACATGTTGTCCTCTCATGGCTGGAAGGGGGTTAATATAGGGGTGAGGGCACTGTTAACAAGAGCCAAGTGAGAGGTAGGAAATAGACAATCTATTGAATTTTGGTTTGACCCCTCATATCTCACTTGCCTATTAACTCTCAAGAAGTGTTGTATCCTTCTCTTAGGCACATCAGCCTGTTTAGCTTCTTAGAAAGTAGTTGTTTCCCGCAAGTGGTGATCGTGGACAGGCGTGTTAGGCTGCCACCAGCAATGCAACATGAGGTGAATCTTCAATCCTGGAACCCAGCCAGACCGGATGCTCTGACTTGGTCAGGCAAGGGAACCTTCTCTCAACGTGCGGTTTAGCATAACATACGTGTGAAGGGCCCCCTGGCTAGGCTATATAATCTAATTTGGGCTAGTTATGCCTCCCCTCGTGCTGCTATCACTCTTAAACTAGTTGCTGATGGTAAGTTGCTTACTCACAATCGCATGAAAATGCTGGGGTATCAATTTATGAGTTGTTGCCCCTTCTGTCAGAACCACTAAGAGAATGATCGGCACATGTTCCTTGAGTGCAAGATGGTCCAACAGATCTGAAGAAAGGTTGCCTCCCTTTTTTATGTAGGTTGGACCCCTCTTTCGGTTAGACAAAGCTTCTTGAGTTGGACCATCCAAAAATTCAATGACAAGCTGATAAAAAGAAGTTGGATTGCAGCATTCCATATCATTGTGTGGTCTATCTGGAAATCTAGAAATGAGAATATTTTAGCTAATTTGAAGAGTAGTAACCAGG